>NW_026852770.1:0-95956 GCF_026571515.1 Ruditapes philippinarum | reverse complement strand
CATGAGTACAGCGATTAACACAAATTATCGATTGAAACGCATCCACTCATTGACCACTGTGTGAAATATGGGGGGGGGGCCGCCAGCATTGCGAATTGCAATGAAATCCGGGGGTACGTCAAAGGTTGCGCTGTATAAGGAAAGTCTGCGACTGAAATTTTCAAGGAGGTTGTGGACATTTATGGTAAAGGTCGGATGTCTTATAGGACTGTTTGTAGATGGGCTAATAAGTTTGCTTCAGGCAGAGTGTCCATTGAAAATGACACAAAAAGTGGAAGAAATGTCAGCATCAGCACCAAACTTGCTAAAGCCAGAATTCAGGAACAGTTGCTTGAAGATGCGCGGTATACAGTGCGTGAGCTAGCGGAACTAACGGGGGTTTCATCACCAACAGTTCATTTCATTCTTAAAAAGCAGCTAAAAGTTAGGAAGATTACAGCACGCTGGATTCCTCATCTCCTGACTGTTAAACAAAAGAGGTTTGGGCTACAAAAGCTGCAAAGAGGCCTTGTATTGCCAAACGAACAACGAGTGTGCGTTAGATGTTGTACGCCATTTTCTTTACAGCACGTGATCCAGCCATACAAGTACCTGTACCAAAGGGATGAGGTATCACAGGCAAATTCTACCGTGATGTTGTCTTGAAAAAGCTGGACAAATACTTAGAGAAAATTCGGCCGAAAAGTGGCATGAGACACATTAAAATGCTCCATGACAACGCCCCTGCCCACAAGGCTCCTATAGTGACAGACATTTTGGCGGGAAAACATGTGACTGTACTCCAGCATCCCCCGTACTCGCCAGATTTATACCCCTGTGATTTCTTCCTGTTCCCCAGACTCAGGAAAATGCTCGCTGGAAGAAAATATTCCAAGAGACCTTCAGTTGGTTTTTTTTTTTATTATTAACAGACGTGTCATACCTCTCTTGTGCTTCTTAACATATTTTATCAATTGTTTTCTGTTTTGTCTATTGTTTTAACGGGAATATTACAGTTTGTTTTCTGAATCAGCATAATGATGATAATTATTACTTACTTTTGTTTCTTTTGTTAAGTGTAAAATACTTCTAAGGCTCAATGATTATTGCTATTATGTCATTGTCGTGAATATTTCTCAACTACAAGATACTGACTACAGATAATTAGCTTGAAAGTGATTACTTTTCGTGAGGAAAATGTCAATGTAATTGGTTAGAAGAAATTGTTTTCAGAAAAAAAACTATGTAAGTGAGGTAGATTATAAGTGTACATTTTTGTAATCAAAACAATCCTATTATTATAAGCGTTTCTTTGAGCTTTCTCTTGAAAGAGGGTCTCACTTTTGTTTTCCTTTGTTGTTAGCACAATCAATGTCATTTCCTTCGTGGTAATTTTAAAAAAGTTACATTATTTTATTGGAAATGACACTCGAACCATCTAACGTTTTATTGGAATGACTGTTTAATAATTATGTTTACATCTATTGACGTATTCGGAATTCAGTGATTTAAAACTAGTCATACGTTCACTTGCTAATAGTAGAACATAATTCACGTCAAAATTTCTGGCTATGTTTTGCACAAATTGTAAGACATCCAACAATCATTCATTCCTGGTAGTTTGCCTCGATACTTGTTTTCACGGTACACGTAATTTTGTTATTTCTTTCTGCTAAGCTGAATGAGACATATTTATAAATTTATGACAGATACGCTGTATCAATCATTATACACTTTGATAACTAGAGTCAATGAGTTTGTCTTATCAGAGATAGACCAAGCGTATAATGAGTAACTTGGAACTATAAAATTGCTTGACCTACGTAATTGAAAATATACAACTGTTATTAATAAGCATTATGTTTATTTTATAATTGAAATAAAATGCTAGCATACGACAAGGCAGAAAGGGTAAAAAATGATAAAATTAATAAAAAATGGTCACCTATAATTTTGTGATTATTTCATAGATGAAAAAAGATAAAAGAGAACATCTACCTTTATAATAAAATGTTTCAAACTAACTAAAAATATGACAAACGTATGAAAGAATTATATATACATTTGGTTTACGAGGGATAACGACAATTATGTGAATATTATATTCTGATTATTGCTATTCATCGTTATTTTTCTCGCATATATACCAAGGCTGTTTACTAAGGTTCTTGGAAAACAAACCATTGATGTTTTTTATTCTTGAATATGCTAGAAAGACTTTAGAGAAGGCTTGTAACGACGAATGTATATATCCAGTGTAATTTTTTGCTGCGATAGTGAATAAAATACCCAATGATTTCTGTGATTGCTTTTCGCAGTATAATGTAAATCTGGCACCAGCATGAGTTCTTTTCGGAACAATACGTGACAATCCTTTCTTCTCCTATATTTAGGAAGAAACTAAAACAAAACTGTGTTATGTCTGATCGTGTCTATTCCTCACGCATTCTAATAGAAGTTAATTTAACCTAATTTTATCACGTTAACTTGATTACAGTTCTCTGTAAATCTGTTTCTTTAATCAACACTGATATATTTGTATTATTTACGAAAATTTGCTTAATGTAAGCGCTGTCCGCAATCAAAGATCTGACGTAATGGAGTACAAACTGTTTTGATGTTACAAGAGTAATTTATATAATTAGTATGGGAAAATGTCAAATGGTTAATAGCATTATATATACCAATACTGTTTAGTGGAAAACAAACCACTGATGTTCTCGGCCTTGAATATGCTAGAAAGATTTTAGAAAAAGCTGCCAACGACAAATGTATACCTCCAATGTAATAATTTGCTGTGATGCTGAATGAAATACATACTAATTTCTGTGATAGCTTTTCAGAATGTAAAGTAAATCCGTCCTTATCGTAACATTACGTGGCAATCCTTTATTTTTCTTCTTTTATTTAGGAAAAGGATACAAACAAGTGTTATATTCCTCACAAAAGAGAAATTAATTTAACCTTTTCACGTTTGCTTTATTACATCTCTGTTTCGTCCGTTTACGCTGATATATAGTTTCATCAAAATCCTGCTGAATCCAAACGCTATCAACAATAGACGAATTGAAAGAAAAATGCCAGTTTCATTTCAATAACAGTTTAATCATATAAAACCGTATTACCAGAAATATAATCGATATCTATTGAATAAATATTCATGAATATACACTTCTGATCATATGTTTCAAAACTCAGTTGCTAACACGTGTTATTTAGTATTTAACTGTTTTACTAAAACTCAACATTTACAAGTCTTTCTTATATTTGTTTCAAAGCATGTTACACCGCATATCTGTCCTGTTGATTTTTATCATTATAGTAACTGTTATTAGTTTTTTTTTTTTAACTTTATTGGGATGTCCCTCACTTCCTTTCTTTATATTTTTGTCTTTATCTTTTTGCCCCTTCCCGTTTTCGATTTGGTGCCTTTTACCTGATATGTGCCATGCTAGTTTGGCTTTTCTGTGTCAGGGGCTTCGTTTTGTGATGAACATCGCCTTGTCTTGCTGATTTTTGTTTTATTATTTTTGTTGAAGAAGTTATGTAATTTAAATGCCAACAAACAAATGATGCATATGAGATGAAGAAAAGTCCTATATAAGACAAGCAGCTGTAGGTATTAATATATATTTGTAGAATACAACTATTTCTTATGACAAAGACAGATAAGTGGTCCAATAAACTGTTCACTGCTATGAAATATTTACGTTCCAGACATAATTAAGATTGAAGCAAACTATGCATGTCTAACATATTTTCCTGCGTCAGTTGACAATTCAAAACTATTGGGAATGTGAAGAATCTTTTATTGTTCTTATTACTTGGAGAGCTCTTTTGTCAAATCTTCCATATTCAATCATACAATGCAATCTCAAAGGAATTATAATTTGATGTTCCACAACAGTTCAATATTACCTTTCATAATAAGGATTATTCGCACTGTGTATTGTTCATAAAAATATCGTTTTTATAAAGGTACATGTCAAACTGAACTTTCAATAACTTGAAAAAAATGGGTTTTTTTATACTCTTTCAAATACATTTTTTGTAATTTCATTTAAATAATTAAAACATAAACAGCTGTTTTCTCTTTTTCTACTGCAGACATTTCCAAGATAAAAAACCTCTTTTACAAATCTCCAACCAACCATAAGGTAAATTACTATTACCCTTATTGTAAATCTTTGTAACCTTCACATTAATCAAATAGTAAAGACTGTTATTTTAAGTGCATTAATATCTGATATCATTTTTTCAGTGTCGTCGTTACAAGATAACGTGTAATATCGTTGTGTTTATTATAATTGTAAGATACTCAGTAGCCTCTTTCATTTATATTTCATTATTACTATCGCCTTTGTCTTAATGAATGAATTATTAAAATAATGATATGATTTCATAAAAGCAATAAAAGGAAATTAATGTTAATATTTATATTTTTAATAATTTAATGACAGAAACGGACTGCAATGTGTTTTAAAGGCATGCTACAGTTTGACACTTTACCGTCATATAGTTCACATGTATTATTTTATTTGAACGTTCTGCCATTATAAACAGTATGCCGAAACTGAAGTGGAGAAATCAACAACAAAAGACTAAGACATAAATCTTGATAGAGCAAGAAGAACGCGATACAAATGATTTATTTCATCAAGTTTATTAGATTATAGAGTACACGTCACCACCAGTTCATTTATGATCTCTTTAATGGTAATAATACAATGAAAAACACATCAATGGAAGGCAACATTAATATATAACATGACAGATCACATGACACAAAGATTTGTATTGAAAAATGTATACTTATTTGAAATCTCAATCGATAATTAGACAGACTGACATTTCTTTAGACTGAGATATAATTGAATAATTGCAGCATCATTTGCGAGCCGTGCATAGCCTTATGACGAAATATATGACCAGACAATTTCAGGTCTCATTAAAAATATTAGTTGTAACTTCTCAAATTTAATGCCTTCCCTTTATACTATATAAAAACATCTTTTCCACATTTATCCTATTTAACGCCGAAAAAAAACATCGTTTGAACCAATATCTCGCTGCAAATTCAGGTTTATAACCTCATGCCAGTGTTAAGGCATCAGGTTTAATAATGTGTAAAATAACTAAACAGTTTTCACGGAAATGTCAACTACTGTCGATTTATTACGCAGAAAATGCCACTGAAAGCAGAGTTTTTTAAACTAAAAGTTGTAAATAATTAAATACTTCATGTGGTACCTCGAGCTATGACGGTAGGTGTAAACTTGACAAGTTGGCTAGTATTAAAACATCTTGCCAAACGTTAATTTGATTTCAACCGTTGAGACTTTTATTCACTTTTAAAAATGATATATTTAAATGTACTTACTTTTTGATGTACCTATGAATATATAGTATTTTATCACTTACCCGGATAGTAGCAACTCTACCCATGCACACCATTTCCGTCTGATCTTCGTCTGTACTGTTCGCTTGTCAGACGGTTCATATCCTTATAGATGAATGGAGTTGTCCCTTTGAACGATAGACCAGTACATTTAGGAGATTGAAATTGGTGAAGCTTGAGGTTTAACTGTACCAATCACAATGTATCTAATGATTTCGTTTAATTTGTATGCTCCCACAAAGTGGGAGCATATAGCGTTGCACTTGTCCGTCCGTCTGTCCGTCCGTCCGTCCGTACGTCCCGAAATCTTGTGAACGCAACTCCTCTTAAACCGGATGGCAGATTTTGCTGAAACTTACAGGGATGAACAACCTTAATGTGTAGATGGGAGAAAAAGACGGAATTTTTGCTGCGACCAAATTTAACAGAATTATGGCCCTTTGTTTATTTTTTCACTATATACCATAAAGAAATTTTGTGAACGCAACTCCTCTTAAACCGGATGGCAGATTGTGCTGAAACTTACAGGGATGAACAACCTTAATGTGTAGATGGTAGTAAAAGAAGGAATTTTTGCTGCGACCAAATTTAACAGAATTATGGCCCTTTGTTAATTTTTTCACTATATACCGTAAAGAAATTTTGTGAACGCAACTCCTCTTAAACCGGATGGCAGATTGTGCTGAAACTTTCAGGGAAGAACAACCTTAATGTGTAGATGGGAGAAAAGGAAGGAATTTTTGCTGCGATCAAATTTGACAGAATTATGGCCCTTTGTTTATTTTTTCACTATATACCATAAAGAAATTTTGTGAACGCAACTCCTCTTAAACCGGATGGCAGATTGTGCTGAAACTTACAGGGATGAACAACCTTAATGTGTAGATGGTAGTAAAGGAAGGAATTTTTGCTGCGATTAAATTTAACAGAATTATGGCCCTTTGTTAATTTTTTCACTATATACCGTAAAGAAATTTTGTGAACGCAACTCCTCTTAAACCGGATGACAGATTTTGCTGAAACTTATAGGGAAGAACAACCTTAATGTGTAGATGGGAGAAAAGGAAGGAATTTTTGCTGCGATCAAATTTGACAGAATTATGGCCCTTTGTTAATTTTTTCACTATATACCATAAAGAAATTTTGTGAACGCAACTCCTCTTAAACCGGATGACAGATTTTGCTTAAACTTCTAGGGATGAACAACCTTAATGTGTAGATGGTAGTACAGGAAGGAATTTTTGCTGTGACCAAATTTTACAGAATTATGGCACTTTGTTGATGTTTAGTTTTCAACTTGTGGCACATGTAGTCTAAAAAAAAATTGACCTAGAGTCATAAAATTGACAGAACAGTGGCGTGTGGGGCATCCGTGTCCTATGGACACATTTCTAGTTCTTTCATATTGTTAATAAGAAGTCGTGTTTGCATCATTTCAAGTATAATGTTTCCCTTATTGTGGCTATTTGGATAAATCGTTAACGTATATTTATTTGGAAAGTGTTAATTATTACCAGGAGAACATTAGAAGAAGCTAGTAATAATAACCAGCCTTATGGTTTAATATAGAGGAAGCCAGACAAGATGGCTAGAAATTTGACCTAAGACGTTTTAATGATACACTACCCAGCATCATCTATTATATTGAAGTTCTTTATTATAACTTTCCTGTATATAATTACTTAGTATACTATGTTATCATTTAAAGATATAAGCGACTGAAATATTTCTCTATTACATGAACTTTTTCTATTTCAGTATGTATTTTGTTTGAGCAGGAAGAAATGTTCCATACATTCATTTTCTTCATCAGTTTGAAAAAATTCCTTTGACATCAGTCAAAATCATATTGTTCCAATTTCATTACATGTTTAGAGGCAGAATTAGTGTTATAAAAGTAAATGATACTGAGAATACAGATCTATTTCGGATTAAATAGCAGTTTGTCGGTTGACTGAAATGTAAAAAATATTCATTAGCACCTTCGAAATTTCAATTAACTATAAATACTTTACATCATACAGCAACTACACAGCATCAACCCGACGCCGAAAATTCATAAAAAAAAGTCGGAGAAACACGATACATCACTTGAAAAAATTTATACTATAGAGAATGTAATGTACAAGGCATGCAGTTTTGCGACAGCTGCTTTTAAGGCTGCTGTGAAATTGAAATTTATTTCGATTATCATGTCAGTAAATAAATCTGAATTAAAATACTCATTGTGTTTTCTTATATTACTAATTGCTTTAATTTCTATTCATGGTCGTACGTTCTTTGAAAGGTCCAGTTGACATTTGTACTTTTTTCATAACCTCGTTTGCAGCTTATAAGTTGCCTGTTTTGCTTTGATGTTCCAAACACTGAATATATTTTTTATGGGCATATTTTAATTTTCAAAGCCAGTAATGTTACTAAATGGAATAAATCATAGAATGATATTATTAAATTACAAACAAAAACATGCTTATCAAATTCAAGATCAAGCCTATTTTATATCACTTAAGAGAATCCAAAGAACTACTCATGCACAAAAGGGCTTTAATATTACCTAAATTATATTGTTATTTGTTGAGAAAAATTAAACCATTTTCGGTTTTAAAAGTAACTTTATGATAAAATAATTTTTAAAGTACTTGTCTGTTGATATTCTTTGATTGTTATGGCAAAGATTCATCGCAAATTACTTAAGGTCTTTACTAGATATTGTTTTTTCTGGCAGTTAACATGCAGTACTTTGTCACTTTTGAGAATGGAATATGAAAGGACGAATCATCATGAAAAGGGAAAGAACTCAAACTATTTTTTTGAAAGGACGTATCATCGTGAAAAGGGAAAGAACTCAGACTATTCTGAGGGATTGAATTGTAGATAAAAGGCGATCTTATTTACGAAAGCATACATTTCATTCTCTAGGTCTGTTAACAGAAATACTCAAGCAGATATCATGTTTTCATTCAATGGGATATAATCGGACGTTAATACTATCAAAGATGATATTTATTACAGTTTGTCGCGTTGGCCGACCTTGAAGGTTTCTATTCTCGACTATTTCATAGATAAGATCTTACCGATGCAGACAAATTTGTTTAAAGAACCGATTGTGTGTAGGTTACTATTGATTAGAAACGGGAGTCTTCTTAACTTTATAAACACGAACATCTAATAATAACATACCTAAGAATATTAGATCACTTTAACTTGGGTCATCCTAATCGATGACATAACAAATATGCTATCATAAGATAAAGGCATTTCAAATATTTAATATATTAAGCATGAGCAGATCAAATAAACAACCCACAAAAGTTACCAGTTTTTATAAAAAAGTGATTTAGATAACTATTTTCACACTCACCCAGTTTACCTATAAAACAATTCTCTATTCAGTCTATACTCTAAAATATTGTTATGTATCTATGTGTACCAGGTAAATGATCTCGGAACGTTTAATTATTACTGGCAAGAAGAAGATTAACCCACACTTTTTCTCAAATTGAATTGGACAAGCTTAGGTCTTGGTGCAAAAGATAACATGATGTTTGTCTTAGAAAACGAACAAGTTTTGTTAATACATTTGTAGGGACCATTCATTTGTTTGAAAGGTGTCAACTGTCAAACTATTTATTGTATTGTTTTGGTACTTGCAAAGTTTTGTTGAACGACGGCTCTACTATGTCAAAATAACACATTTACTCATAAACAGGTGAAGATGCAATAAAATATCAAAAACTTTAACATTGTTTTAGTTATATACATTAGACAATGACAAAAATGTTACAATAGTGTATGTAATTATCTAACTAAAGGTTTCAAACTATGAAAACAATTCATTTTACATTTTAGTCCTATATACTATATAAACTATACATACATACATTTATTTAACAGCAGACCTTACGTCATCATTTGTTGACGACAATACCAGTAGTCTGAGATGTTGTCCAACTAAAATGAGATGCCCATCTAAAACGAATATTAACTAGAACGGTTCTAAATGTATAACATTGCATTTCAGGTTCTATCTTTGACAAAGATGAGCAAGAGGCGAAGACCGGATTTTTGTTTGCAGTTAAGAATTTTAATCAACGTCAAGAAGAGAAGTTCAGATTATCAACGTTCATAGAAGTAATTCATGTGAAGGACAGTTTTGAACTTGCTGCAACAAGTAAGTTGTATATCTCTCTAGAATGATAATTTCACATAGCAAAATATCTCGTACAATTTAAATTGATAAATAAATAACATAAATTGGGGCGTCTGTGTTGTTAACGTCAAACAATTTGCCCCTCACTTCTTGTGGTTTACCTCCCGACATAGACTTTGGAGTCTTTCCTGTGAGCTAGCTGTCGAAACGTTGGTAATTCCGCGCACGTGCCTGTTCATGCCAAAAATAATGCACTAGTAAAGCTTGAAAGTCGCCATATGACCTTTTCTGTGTTGGTGCGCCGTGAAACCTAGCCAATAAAGTAGCAGCAACTTATTTCATGTATGACACAGAGATTCGTCTTTAAAAACTTTGAAAAATCAACCTTGTTGTAATTTTGAAAGTAATGATGATGTGTCGAAATTTATGAATGTAATTTTGACTATTAAGTATTGAGTTTTCAAGTAAATCTTGTGAAATGACATTGTCATTCAAGATATATTTGTTTATAATTATTTAATTATTTTATTTAATTATTTTGATTTTCTTTACTGACTATTGAACTGAACTAACAAAATAAACAGTAGATTTATCAACTGATCAAATCATTGATCTATAATTATTTTGAAAACTTCTGAATTCCTGTGTCAGGATATTTCTGGTCATATGTTTTCATATTCCACTTATAAATATTATTTATATTAAAACAATCATACTCTTAGTTCAGAGCTAAAACATTTGTGAGTTCTATTATATTACCTTTTAATATATTGATAGACAATCTGCTGAAATAGTTCATGTTTATATAATATAATTCTGTATTGTTGTCAAATAACAATATTGACACAGATAGCATCTTCAATCAAAGGTCTGCAAGCTCTGTGGTATTTTCTGATCTTTGCAATCTAAATCGTACTGTATATCTGTATGTGTTTTTCTGTATAAGTTTATTTGTATGTACTATAATTCATCTTGCATGGCACCAGAGTTTGATACATACGGAATTTTGCATAACTAGAGTTGTATCAAAAAATCATTTATGTTCATTTTTTATGATAGCCACACTTTATCCTTGCATATCGTGGCTATTTCCTTAACAAAGACACTAAAAAAAGAATTAAAAAAATGTTGACTCGACTGGGATTTGAACTCCAGACCTCTCACACACCAGACGAGCGCGTTATCCCTGCACCACGGAGAAGTTTTAAAAACAAAGGCTGAATAAAATCAAGTCATTCTAAATTTAGAATTTCCATTGCATTTCGGGTTAGGGTAATTTCGAGGTATTTTGTTCAGGGTAAACCTGTTGTTTAAAATTTAAGTAAATAATTTAGCAAAAATCTTCTCGCCCAAACAGTCCAACATGTAGAAACTATATGTTCAACTACTCGGCAGTCAGATTTATTTGTGTAGTATTCGGTAATCGACATCGCTAAAAATAGCATTTTCATTGATTAAAATCATATTTATCCGCGTAATTTGTGAGTGTGCATTTATTGACAAATCTATAAGCCAACGCTACTTTTAAAGTTTGAATGTGTAGTAATTTGTTGGACACTTGTAACAAAAATTTGTTCTTTTTTTAAATTGCTGGTTTTTAAGCAGTTTTGAGTGAGAACTAGTTTGCGTTGTTAGGTCTGTTAGGAAATTTTGTGTTAGACCGTGGATGTTCGCTATGTATTTTCCTAAAATCATGATTAGTGGACCAGCATATGAAACGATATTGTAGTGCAAATTTCCCAGAGTGTTTCAATATTAGCAGTCGAATAGACTGAATGGTGTATTAGGTATATTATTTATTTTGCGAGACGCTTTGTCTGATAGACTACAAAATATGCTATTGCAATGCACTTTTGCCTCGAGTATTACAATATGATCAAAATTGTATGAATCTGTGTGTACGTTCAGTCGAAACAATATTTAAAACTGTAGAGAGAAGATTAAAACTTAAATTTACACATGTTTAATTATCTAGGTTTATTTTGCCTACAAAAAAATTAGTTACATTTCACTTATGAAATAAATAACATAAGATTTCTTTACTATGATAGTTTGTTTATCGTAATGTTTCGTAATGGATTTTAGGAAATTGTTAATATTTTGATAGATTCTAATTTCTGATTCTTGTTTACAGCTTACAAGGCCCGTTTTATCTTATTAGCTTCGTTTATGGAATAGCACTTCTAGTAAAATCATTAAGGTTTAGTTTGAAGTTTTAACGAACCATTATAGTTTGTTCCTGTTACTCAATGATAAAATGTATCTCTCTTTTATCCTTTATTTCAATGCTCTACTACTACATTGCACTTTGTTCATAGGTCATCTGAGGATATCTCTTTTCAATCTATCTCAATACTTAATAAAACTTTTTGAACAAAGGGGAGTCATTAAATGTTAATACCGGTTACTAGGTTGGGTTTTATTCCTTTTTTATTATTTAAGAAGAAGACGATAACATGCATTGAGAATATTTAAGAAATACATCTTGATGTGCATTGACGATATTAAAAAAACAATAACATGTTTTGACGATATTGATGAGAAGAACATTCCTGTGCATCTTCAAATCATCGGACACATACATAAAGTATGCTAAACATACAAAACTTTATTGCATCAAACAGTTATTTGCAAACAATAAGTCACAAAAACACGAACAATTTATGATTTTCAAAATCGATGTCTTATGTATTTTACTGAATACGGCAAGATTTGTAAAACAGAACTATTATTCATTGAAAACATTGTTCGTTTGTTTAATATATACGCCGATATGAAACCAGTGTGGTGATATTTTCGGTGGTAGGTGGACCTTACCGGGTTTTACTTATAATTAACCAGTACTGACCAATTCCGAATCCAACATGATTTCTTAATAATTGATTTGAAACAAATGAACATTAGACTTAACGCCCAAGAGCTTTGCTCGGGGATCGGACAAGAGACCATTTGCAGTACTAACCGATACTCTCTCCTAAATCAGTTAAGCAACAGGGACTATGCAAACTATTTCATATATAAGTCCAGGGGAGGGGGGGGGGGTAGGGCTTTTTCTTGGGTGTTCTTTTTACCTTTACACTGTCTAATATGACGAATTATATCGTTGACATTAATCATAAAGTTTTTTTTTTAATTTAATGTAAGTAACAATAACATTCAACGAAGTGCTTTGATTTTTCGAAAAATAAATCATAAATGAAAGAGATATAAACATCAGCGTTAACAGTAGGCAGTGACAGGATAAAATATTGTAATCAGTATACTGAAAGTTATTTAAGAACATCATTGTATTAACCTTTAGCTCTTCAGCGCTTCTTATGTAAATTTTTTCCAAGTATAATTTCCAATAACCGTAAATTATACCATACCCAGACTATGGTATAATTTTCAGTTTTGAAGATCGAAGGAGTAAGTGTTTCTGGGCGGAGCTATAGGTTAAAACAGATACACCATTGGTGCGTTGGCGATTTCTGGGTTTGCGTAAATTATACCATAATCACGTGACCTTTCTTATGCAACCTCACTCGACTTCGTCTCGTAAGGGTAAGGCATAGGAAAGGTCACGTGATTATGGTATAATTTACGCAAACCCAGAAATCGTCAACGCAGCAATGGTATATCTATTACATAATTATCGATGTAACTGGCATTAACATCGCCCGGTTTGAAGTATGCTGCCTCAAAGGATAGAATGTTCAATTTATATTTTTAACTTTAATGTTATCTACTATCATCTTTGCGATGATCTAGTTTATCTATTATCTACTATCATCTTTGCAATGATCTAGTTTATCTTTTAGTTTATCTATTATCAAAAGACTTTCATACTAAACCTATATACACATAGTTAAAAGTATGATGCACTTTTTCATTATCCTTCATGTACAGACTCAGTCAAACCGAGTCTGAACTTTTTTTTGTATTTATTTTGTGATTTATGCTTCCGAGGGATCACCCTTTCTTCCGATTCTTTTTACCTGTTTAATATTGACCGAATCAGCACAATAAACCCCTGTCAAAGAGTTGTTTCTCAATTAATTAAATATTAATTCGTGTTAAGCTTATGTAACTGAGTCAAAAGTTATTTCTTTCCTATGATACATTTTTGTATGGTAATTTGATTTATGAAACAAAAATGTAAATGGAACTATCGATTATTTTCAAGCATGTGATGCAATTAATCAAGACTGAAATTACTTGATAAAACCAGATAAATATCGCAGTGTTTCTGATCTAATGTAGTAAACGGATTTAACAACTATTCCCAAAGAACATTAATAATAATTAATCAAAAGAACGGATCATATTAATCATGTTAAATTTTCATTTTTTATCGTAAAATAATTCGTTTAAGTTGATTAAAAGCATATTACGAGAGACTTAAATTAAAATAAATGAAGACTTATTAGATAGGAATCATTTTAATATTGTTTCTATACATTTATTACAGATAATTTACATAAGTCAGTTTCATACTTCCTTTGTAAAACCTCAAAGTGAAATGAGAAGCGGTTATACTCATTCAGTGATTGTATTGTTTTGGCTATTAATAGTCATATTCCTGTTTTACTGGACTAAAGAAACATAAACATTTTAATTTTTAATATACGTGTGATCTATGTCTTACTTATCAGAGAAAACAATATTTCAGTTATTCATAAATGAGTTATAGATGAATTGATTCCTTTGCGATATAATTTTCGGGCTTTTATATTGTGTTTTATAGCGATACTTGAAAACAATTTTAATAAAAAAAATAAAGAGGAGATACGTCGAGAGTATTTGAAAATTGAAGACTCTGCTGTAATAATTAATCATATTTAATTTTATGAAATGTTAAAGGTATCTGCCATGCCCACTAGTTACAGCTTAAGCGGCATTCAGGCTTTCAATCCTCAGAGCAAAGGATTGCCATCAACAATATCACAACATTGAGATAACGTTAAATATGTATATCCGTCTCTTTGAAAATTACATTTTCCTGTAACATTCTTTAAATGTTTATTTTTTCCAATGGTTGATTAATATAAGTATTTTTTTTTTTGGTTTCTATCAGCTATTCCCTATTTGACATGCTGTATTCTATTTTGCACCATAAACTTCTATGCAAATAGTTGCAGCTTTTCTCTGGTTTACATGTAAAAAGAAGCCTGAATACAGGGATGCTTGCACGAAATGAAGTTTTTAGTATTGACGAACATTAAAGCTGAAAAAAATCATATATGATAATACTTTTTGGCACACACGAATGTTATTTCAATAGCTTTTATGACGGATGGATTTTCTTTACAAAAATGACAAAGACATCAGCTGAATTTTCTTTATTGGTATAATAAAATTGTCTTCAAATAGAAATATTTGCATTCATGTTTACAACCCGCTGAATGGTGCATTTTCTATAACACATATCAACATTCTAAGGTTATGCAGTATTTTTCCAATATTGACACATGCTCCTAATATTTGCTTCAGTTGGATGCAATTTGTCTCTGATACAGCTCTCCTGAGTATAATATTTACAATGATTTATTTTTATACCCATAACCAGACAGATTTACGCCTGCATTATATATTATATTTACATGATTTTTTGAGAGTTTTTTTTATAGAGCATGAAATATATGCAGATGGCTTGAATGAGTATGTGCCTAAGAGCTTTTCATAATGTAGAACCTAGAACGTATTTATGAAGGAAATAAATTGACCGAGCATGCGATACGTTAACATTGTCAAGTATTATTAACGTGAATTGGTCTATAATGAAATGTCTGTTCTACCATAAATAATTATGTTAATAGTATTATGTATCGTACATAGCAACAAACCACACAAGTGTTATAAATTAAATTGATATTTTGGCAATTGTAAGATGCAGGTTCTGATATTACACACATGTGAAAATACCAGGGTTTAACTTTGTCTTTTTTGTAATGAAGCTTAATGATCTTCACGATGAAATATATACATTCACAATCCTATTCAGAAGTTAGAGAAACACAATTACCTCAAGATTTTGTCAAAGAATATTGAAAACAATTGGAAACAATCTACGAATGCAAATCGTCTATTTTGAAATACACAGACGTTGGTCTTGGATATGAATTACTTTATTAGTAACGGCCAAGTGAAACGTGTGTGAGTACAGGCTATGACATCAAAGAAACAAGAAACTGAAATTATATAAAAAAGCATGCCAAGGCATCGATTTTGTTCTTGTTTTTTTAACAGTAGAGCAAACAATGATGTGATTGACGAGAAAATTTGAAGGTTCTCGACGTTTGCAACATTTCATAATAAAATTTGGAAACTGAAAATAGTTAATGTTTTCATTTTTAAATAAAATATTTGTTGTAAGACAGAAACACACAAATGATTTGTTCTGTTCGGTCTATACGTATTGCAGATAAATTAATATCTTGAAAATGTCAAAAACTGTTTTATACAAATGCATTATGATATAATAATTTATTGCTTAAGATATGACAGAATAATTAAACATAAATAGTGTCTCAAATTAAGGCAATAATATTGGTTCGGAAGTCTGCAAAATGATTTAGGTGTCCAATTACCCAAACGATTTAAAGTAGACAAATATTTGATTGATGCTGTGCCAATGATGTATGAAAGGTGAAATAAAACCAGCAAACACTGATCATTTCATGAACGTACTATTGTAGTTCCTTTCTGTCAAAGCTAATTTCCTGTTTATGACTAAAACAAATTAACGATACCTGTAATATTTTACCTTCTGTACGGTCTTTTTATGGACAATTTGATGATAGACTTACTTTTATACAAAAATAAGTATTTGATCATAAATAGATAGCTAAACAAACAAACAAATAAATAAATAAACAAATAAATAAATAAATATTTTGATAAACTGATGTGCTGAGATTAAATAAATAAACTTGTTGATAAATGAAATAAGATTTGCAATAGATTTATTTGTTACGTTTTATAAATAAATTAAAATACATCTGTATTAGAAACCCTGCTTTTAATTTCAGCTAGCTTGTTTTGATGTTTTCATATGTGACGTCACATTTTAGGTGTATGTATATGACTTTTCGGCACAGTGGCGCAAACTCATAAGCGGTCACTTGAGAACCAGTTGAACTGTGTTACTTTTGATAGTTACAAGTTTATAAAAATACATTCTCTGTGTATGATTTTGTCGTTTCAGCTTTTATTGGTACAGTATTTAAATCACAGGTCATATGCAGGATTTGCCTTACACTAAATGCTTCAAATCCTTAGAACAATACACGTATGCAATATTGACACCCCCAATTATGTCAGTTTTTCGACTAATCTGATTGTAAACAAGAGGACAAAGTCTAAGTTTATGTAATATACATTTGTACTAGACGTTTTGATTTTACCAGCATTTTCTACTTCTGCAAAAACCAAAATTAGAATACAACGAGATTTAAAATGGTTAATGTACTGCTTATTAGATAAATCGTATTGTGTTACTATATCGTTGCGTATTGTCGCAATAAAATTTAAAACCTAAACTAAACGCTAAATGTTGCTTTATATCGCAAATGTATTTATGCAAGACAATCATCAAGTGTATTTTGCAAACTAATGCATTTATGTCTTGATTTACAATGACCATGCTGTTATACATGTATATACTTAATGGGAGGCACTTCGTGGTCATTGCCTACACATCAAAACTCCCAACCTTGTTAAATAGCCAATAGACACTGCAAAAAGCGATATCAATTCTTAAACATAAAATGACATTTGTATAATTACAATAAAATTCTAAATTGGGAAATAATTGTATAAGAAAGAAAGAAAGAAATAAAGAAAATTGATAAATTATTAAATTAAACGCTTATCTACTAGAAAGAAAATAAGTGTTTTTTTCTTCGTCTTTACAAATGTCCCTTGCCCCTACATTTTTTTTCTAAAAGCTTCAAATGTCAATATCTTTTAAAGCAGTCATTAAATTGTTTAACTGAATAATAATTTTTATTCTTAAATGATATAATTAAATAATTCCATGTAAAAAGCAGCTTGAATTAAAAATACTAGATCGCCAGTCTGGCGTATGGTTTAGGTTGTAATAAGTCTCAAGTGATGTATTCTAGACAACTTAGTGATTGGTTTTATGTAAATAATGTCTGAAATGTGAAATCCTATAGGCTATCCTATAAACAGTTGAATACCCTAACATTCTGCTGATGACTTTGTGTAAAATTAAGTGTTCGGTTTGTTCCTAAATCATTATAACTAAAACATTTTTGTAGACAAAGTCAACATTTAACGAAATAGAGAAGTGCACTTATAAGATTTGAAATAAAATGTCAAGTTTTCAGGCCGGAGTTTGTGTTTTGATTTAAAAAAAAATGGACTTTTAACAAACTGAATGTACGTTAATGAGGTATAAATTGCTGTACATCGGCTATAATATACATTAATCTTAAGAACTTACAATGCATGGAGTTGACCTCTCAAAAACGTAACAAGCAAATTTTAGCCGAGTATATTATACGGCGCTAAATCTTGAAGTTATTGCCACTTAACGGAAACACGAGGAAGGAACTGTTACACGAGGGATGAAGTTCTTATGATAGTTTGTCAGGTTTTTTTGTAACTGTCACGGAGTTCGTCGGTAAACAGTTGTATATACTACAAAAACACTCGTCAAAAATGGAAATGGTAATGTATCTTTAAAAAGTGAGTTTTAGGAACAAAATTAAACTTAGAATAATAATATAATAATAAAGCGTGCCTTACATCTTGTATTATGTGTCAAAAACTAATTCATAGGCCTTTTTTCATCGCCGCTTGCTTAAATCAGCTAGTTTTGTGTAAATTTCCAAATTATTTGACAATTTGCACGTATTGACCTGTTTATTTCTGGTCTTCATTCTTGCCATACATAATTATTACCTAATTATAATGCAAAATTGCAAACATAAAGGCTCAGTTAACACATTTATACCCGATTTTTCAAAGGTCCTAGAGTTCTTATGATAACTTTTGTTACTGCCAGTGTGTTTCTTGCGCTAAATCACGGCACGTTTTAGCGTTTTTTTATTATTTAATTAGGTTTTAAATCATAATGAAATGTAGTACAGTTATCACAAGAACTTAGCATAAGAACTCCATCCTCCGTGTAACAGTTCCTCCCCCGGAAAAAACATGAATAAAATAAATCTGAAGGCATTTACGGAAAAGTAGATATACGAGTATATATAGAGGGACACCATTTTGCACGCACAGAATTTTTCAGTTTATCTCTGCTTACTCGTATCGGTCATCTCACTTACTCAATATTGACATCTCCTTTATTGAATCTGTCTGGGATAATGTGATTATAAAAAGTGGATAAAGTCTAGGCTTATGTCATTTAGTTCTCGGATGTAGATGTATATGTACCAGCATTGAGAAAAGACAATTGGAAAAAAATAGTCCTTATAAGAGAAATGTTGCAGTCTTAGTTTGAATAAGCCTTTTTTATGGACGGAAGTTGTGAGTGTAAGCTATCCTCTTAGCATTGATTTAAGCAGTTTAATGAAATAGTGAAAATTTAAACTTGGAATCATCCGTGGATGTGATCCTGCTGCGGTGATCCTGAGGCCTTAAAGCAGCGCGCCTCCAGATTCATGTTAATTTAAATGAAAGTTTTGGAAGTGTATTCAAAGGTAGAATATATAGAGGTGAACAAAATAAAGTTATATAGTGAGGTGAACAAAATAAAGTTATTAACATATTGCAATCGGCACTTACAATCCGAGAAAATAAGCAAAAGTGGTTCACATATGCAAAAGCAGCACTTACTGTGTGAGTAACGCAGTAGAAATTCGGTGCTAAAATACTGCAAAATCAGTCTTAAACCGCACAGAACATGTAAAAAATAACTTCAATATTGTTACCTGTACATTTTTCCAAATATTGATTTTCTTGAAATATTTTGGCTCATATGGAGGAGTGCAGCTTTAAATGCAAGGCGTTTGTTCCATCCCATGACAAACGGTTATCATATACATATTAAATTTTCATTCTAAATACAAATGTACACATTTTTATGCCACCGCAGCATCTGCGATGCGGTGGCATATAGCGATTCACCTGTGTGTTTGTGTGTGTGTTCGTGTGTGTGTTTGTGTGTGCGTTTTATAGATTATATAGTGAACTTAAAAAATCTTCATGTAAAAAACCACTAGTAAAGAATTTCATTCCATGCAGAAGTCTGGTTGCCATGGCAACCAAAAGGAAATATAAGAATAAATTTAAAAAAAATCTTCTTGTAAAGACCCAAAAGGCCTAGAGCTTAGATATTTTGCATAAGGCATTGTCTGGTAGACCTCTACCAAGATTGTTCAAATTTAAGCCCTGTGGTCAAAATCGGCCCCGCCCGGGGGTCATTGATTTTCACTATATGTACATATAGTAAACACTTAAAATACCTTCTTGTCTGAAGGTACAAGGCTTAGAGGTTTGATATTTGGTATGTGTTATTATCTATATGTACTCTTCCAAAGTTGTTCAAATTTTGCCTCTTGTGTCAAAATCAGCCCTCCGCCGGGGGTCATAGGTTTTCCATATATGTATATAGTAAAACTTAAAAAAAAATCTTCTAGCAATTGACAAATGGTAGAGGTTATATATTTTGCATGAAACATTGTGTAGTGAACCTCTACCAAGATTGGTCGAATTATAGCCCTTGGGTCAAAATTTGCCCCGTCCCGGGGGTCATTGATTTACATATTGTAAAAAAAATAAAAAAAATCTTATTGTCTGAAGGTACAAGGCTTAGAGCTTAAAAATTTGTTGTTTGAAATCGTCTTTAGGTTCTATACTAAAGCTGTTCAAATTTCACCTCTAGTGTCAAAATTAGCCCAACCCCGGGGGGTCATATGTTTTCCTTATATGTATATATTAAAAACTTAACAAATCATCTTCTCTAAATTGACAAAGGCTAGAGGTTAGATATTTTGCATGAAATGTTGAGTAGTGAACCTCTAGCAAGATTGTAAAAATTATAGCCCTGGGGTCAAAATGGGACCCACCCCTTGGGGTCATTGATTTTTACTATGTACATATAGTAAAAAAATAAAAATATTTTTGTCTGAAGGCACAAGGCTTAGAGCTTTGATATTTGGTATATAATATCATATATGGGTTCCTCTACTCAAGTTGTTTTAATTATGCCCCTAGTGCCCCAGAGACGATAGTTTTCCTTATATGTATAAAGTAAAAACTTAAACTTAAAAAGATAAAAAAATATTTTTGTCTGAAGGTACAAGGCATAGAGCTTTGATGTTTGCTATATAATATCATCTATAGGTCCTCTACCAAAGTTGTTCAAATTTTTCCCCTGGTGTCAAAATTTGACCTGCCTGGGGGCATTGATTCTCATTATATATACATAGTAAAAACAGACACTAAAACAAATGTTTTCTGAATTGGAGAAAGCTACAGCTTAGATATTTGACATGAAATGTTGTTTGGTGGACCTGTATCAAGATTGTTTTGAATTAAACCCTTGTGTCAAGATTTTGCCTTGCCCAAGGGGCCAGTGACCTACTTTCTTGTCCTTTGATGTACAGCAATGAAATTTTGACCAATTGCACAGTTTTAGTTGTAAAATTGAACTTTGATATCAGGTGACCTAGATTTTGATGATGTGACCTACTTTCTTGTACTTTGATGTACGGCTATGAAAATTGAACCATGTGCATAGATTAAGATGTAAAGTGAACTTTGATATCAGCTGACCTAGATTTTCACAAAGTGTCTTACTGTGTTGTCCTTTGATGTAGTCATGAAATGTAGACTGTGTGAAATATGAACTTCACCACTAAATTCAGTAGACTCGACTGCATTGATATATTCCTACTCTGATCGTTTTTTTTTGAATAACGATAGATTTAACCACTAATCTGATAATAAGAATTAGATAGGTCAGGGATCTATGCATTATGACAATCTTCAATTGTATAGAGACAAAAACAATCTGTTCCTTCACTACTATTAAGTGATGTATTAATGTGGTGGCATAGCATTTTTCACAAATGCAATCTTGTTGCTTTTATTAAAATAACAAATAACCCTTGTCCTTAGGATAGGCCTTTTCACATACCAGAAATAGTTGCTTATTAAGTTATACAACTGCATACACTTATATTGAAATAGCATCTTCTTGACAAACTCAATTATCTCTTATTTGTCCTTTTAGTCAGCGCCATAATGATAAAGTGTTTTCTTCTCACAACACAATAGAGAGACTGATAAAATTTGATTTCCTGCAAGCATCGAGCTATTTGTTGATTTAAGGTAGAGAATATTACTGATATCAATTTGTGCTTACAGAACGACACAAATTTTATTTAGAGCCGAGTTCTTCCAGTGCAAAATTATCCAGTGTAAGACAATTCTTGCATATTTTTTTTTATTGAATATATAAATGTCAACACAATTTATTATATATTGAGAAGATATAGCTGCCTTTTTTGTGTTCATTATTGTCCCATTATATCTTACATAAAAACATAAAGCATAATACAAACTAAGAAACGACTCTGGAAGCTATTATTATATTTAGAGGAAAAAAGACATGGATGATATAAGTAAGTTAGGAGTATTGAGTCACGGGTAAAACGTGAAGAGTAAACATCGGCTGGCAAATAAATAATATAAAGAGAATAAGATCACGGGGAAAACGTGTTATGCCATTGACTGGAAATTTGTATCGTATAAAAACAATGTTATATCGAGAGAGAGGGGGGTATCATGGATATCATCAAATTGCAACCACCATACATCTAAGTATTAATATAACATTTTAATTTGGTTTCCCTAATTGTTTTATTTGACTTTTTTTTACCTTGTCAGAGTTTAATAAAACTATGTAACACAGAACTGTGGTAATTATTAAGTGATTGTATTGATTTTCCAGAGGATACTTAGATGTATGGTGGTTGCAATTTATATTTATAGAAATAAACGAGAATAAAGATCAACAAGGCAAAGGGAACGTTCACAGGACGCAGATTTATAATATGAATTTAAGACAGTGTTACGCTGTATCAATTAATCCACACTTTGATAAATTGGGTCAATGATTTTGTCTTATCAGAAATATGACAAGCGTATGATGAGTAACTGGAAACTGTCAAATTGTTTGACATACACATGTTATTGCAAATACATGTATACAACTGTTATTTATAAGCATTATGTTTATTAAATCGTTGAAGAAATTAAGTGCAAGCATAAGACAAGGCATTATAAAAAATGTTAACCTATAGTTTTGTGATTATTTCACAGTTGAAAAGGAGATGTTAGAGATCCTCTACCTTTCAAATAAAATGTTTCAAACTTGAACAAAAATATATCAAAAAAGAATACAGACATATGAAACCATTATATTTACAGGAGTGACGAAATTATATAAATAATGTTTCAGTTATTTCTATACATTGTTATCGTCCTCTATTCGTATTCAGTTGAGATCAATATGACATGCATTAACTACCAGCATATTGAAACATGTTGTTGTATATGTTAAGTGAACTTGGTGAAAAAAAAATCTGGAAACAAAGTGATCCCTCGGAAGCATTAATCACAACAAAATTACATAAGAATTGCAGACTCGGTTTGATTGAGTCTGTACATGAGGGATACTGTATAAGTGCAACATCCCTCACGCCCCCTAGAACCGGCTTGAGCGGTACTCAATTCTCAACACTTTATAGTGCTGGCATCAATGATCCCGAAGGACCAGAAAAATATAACAACACTGAAGTGAAGTACGGGGCAACTTTTTACAGCTGCCACACAGCACCGAAAGACCTGAAAATATAGAATACAAACTGAAACTTTTGATGTAACTTTGATTTAACCAGAGTAATTTATATAATCATTATGAGAAAATGTCAAAGGGAAACTGCAATGGTTAATATATGAGTGTATATATATACCAATTCTGTTTAGTGGAAAACAAACCATTGATGGTCTCATTTTTGAATATGCTAGAAAGATTATAAAGAAGGCTGGTAATGACAAATGTATATCTCCAGTCTAATTATTTGCTGTGATGCTGTATTAAATATACAATAATTGCTGTGGTTGATGTTTGCAGTATAATGTAAATCTGGCACCAGCATTTGTTCTTATTTTCATTTTATTTAGTTCCGCCCATTGTTTTCTCGTTTTGGGCACACGCATTTTTTTTTATCTGGGAGCCATACGCCTATTTTCATGGAATAGCACTACAGTGTCACATTAAAGGTTCCATGATGACCGTCGTGTGAACACATCTGCGGATGTTTCTAAATTCAAAATATCACCATTTTCGTGTTTAAATGTTGCATTCAGCTTAAGCCGGTGCTAGAGGGCATGGACGGTAACTTGCTCTTTCCAGTACCGTCCATGAACAAGCTTAATCAAACCGGACCTGCAACAATTTCAATTTTGCGTGTTGGGCTTTCTTTAGGGATTCTGTTTTTCTCTATTTTCTTATAGTAGCATAACGTGACAAATCTTTATTCTCCTTTATTTCGGAAGACACTAAAACAAAACTGTGTTATGTCCGATCGTGTATATTCCTCACGAATTCTAATAAAAGTTAATTCAACCTTATTTTATCACGTTAACATATTACAATTCTCTGTAAATCTGTTTCTTCAGTTTACACTGATATATTTGTATTATTTACGAAATTTTGCTAAATGTAAGAGCTATCGCAATAAATAAAAAAGACAAATGGAAAGAAAAATGACGGTTCTATTTCAAAAAACTGTTAAGTGAAATAAAACTATATAACAAGAAAACGCACCAGTTATAACCTATATCTATTAAGTAAATATTTATTAAAATACACACCTGATACTATTTTTCAAAATAAAGTTGCTAACACGTGTTATTTAGAAACACACACACACACGCACGCACGCAAGCACGTACGCTTTTTGCAATCCCTGCACGTGTTTCTTACCATATCAGCCCTGTTGGTTTTTTTATCCTGTCTCTTTTCAATGTGTTTATTGTAACTTTTATTTGCATGCCCCTTCTTTTCTGTGTTCATCATTAAGCCCCCTTCCCTTTTGATTCGGTGCCTTTATATGCCCTACTGGTGATGCTTGGCTTTATCGGTCGGGGGTTTCGTTCTGTGATGAAAATCGCCTTGCCTCCTTGTTGATCTTTGCAAAAAAAATGTTGAAGAAGTGTAATCGAAATGTCAACAAAAAATGATACATATGAGTTGGAGAAAAGTCCTATATCAGACAAGCAGCTGTATTTATTAATGTTTGTAGAATGTAGTTATTTCTTATGACAAAGACAGATAAGTGTTCACTGATATGAAATATTCAATTTCCCGTTCCAGACATATTTGAGATTGAGACAATGTATGAAACGTTTTACATGTTTTCCTGTGTCAGTTGACAATTGGAGACCATATACAATGTAAAGAATCTTTTATAATCTTTATTACTTGGGGAACTATTTTGGTAAAACTATTATATTCAATCATACAAAGGCAATCTCAACGGAGTTATATTTAGATGTACCGCAGCAATTCAATATTACCTCTAATAATAAGGATTATTCGAACTGTGTATTGTTCAAATAATAACATTTTCATATACATATCAAACGAAACTTCAAATAACAGGAGAAAGAACTATTTTGTGGGTTTTTTTAATGTTTAAACATAAAATAACACCCCCAGCAGACATAGTATGTTTACGAAAATTCTAAACCTCTGTTACAAATCTGAAACCAACCTTTGTAAATTTCTGTTACAGTTGTAAATTTTTGCAGCCTTAGATCACATTAATCAAATGATAAAGCGATTCTTTCAGTGTCGTCGTTACAAGATAACGTCTTCTTATCTGTACACTACCCGGTATGCTCCACACTCCATATTTCATTATTACTATCGCAATTGTCTTTAGTTAGTAAATTAATTATTAAATTAATGATATGATATTATAATTAACAATCATTGAAAACCAACATAAATACATGTTTATTTATAAATATTTAGGAAAGAAATTAATCTAATGTGTTTTTAAATGAATGCTACAATTTGACATTAAACTATCATATAGTTCCCATATTTTCTTTTATGTGTACGAAAGATCCTTTGAAAAAGTATGCCGAAACTTAAGTGCAGAAATCAACAACGAATCGCTGTAGAATAGAGACAACATGAAATGTATATATTTCTTTTGAGAAATAATGTCCGGATTTTTATTTATTATATGAATGACAATAATGTGGTGTAAATAATTCATATAAGATTAAGAGATATTAAGAGGTATTGGATAACGTTAATGTCAAAAATGTGTAATTTACATAAAGAATGATGCACCCGATGCATGTTTGTTACTTAACATATAAGTATCTCAAACATAAAATACCCGTCGTTTTATAATTATTTGTGTAAGAAATAAATATGCGTCATGTCAGCTGAGTGCCAACTGATAACAGGGTCTGATAGAAGTTTATATATCTTTTGTTTTATTCTCTACGGATTTCCAATATTACGTTTATATTAACACGTAAACTATTACTTTTGTCTTCTGGGGGAAATAAATCAATCTGGCACAAGCATATGTTCTGATGAAAACATAACGTGACAAGCCTTTATTTTCGGTAATAAATGCACAAAAAAGGGGCAACGGTTCCACAAATAATTATGTTTCTAATTTGCAAAATCATCCTGCATTACTGTTACTATCATTTTGTTGTATTAAGTTTGCTCAATTTGCGTTCTGTACTTTTGATCATTAAAATTCATCTCAAAATATTTTCTTACACATAAAAGCTTAAATAATGACTACCAGTTTTCAGGAAAAATATAAGTCGCTTAAACCTATTTAAAGGTTTGTAAAAAGAAATAATTTCATATTGACATAGGAAGAAGTAGTCATATTCAAAGGATACCTGGGGCATCTAACAACATAATGTGTCATATTACTAATTCAAAAGCGCTGCCAATAGTCTGTAAAGAGACGTACAGACCGTAAATTAAGCGTGCGATATTTCTGACGTCGTCTATATAATCATTAACAAATAAGTATTTAATATAAAAGTGCACCAATGTTTAGATTTTATTTCTGACATGATGACTTTGTTTATCAGACAAATAAATAACACAGGCAGGTGTAACTGCTTTCGTAAATTTTAATTTTTTGAAAAAGCAGTAGCCAATGAAATCTTCGAAGAAATTAACACGTTCACTATCGTCACTTGTTTAGGATATACAACTTGTACATATACTATTATAGCATATAAAACGTGTGGACTTACTGTTTTTCGGATCTGTTCGAAGTAATATAGACCGGAGACGCTATCACTTTTCTCAAGTCCATAGAATATATATCAACCTCAACATAATTGAAAAATGTTTATGTTCATTTTAAAGACGGTGATATTTAAAAATAAAATACAAGTATGCTTTAAGACAGTCAAAAGAAAACCAACACCAAATTGGAAGATTTACAGACAAGGTTTAATAAAGTCTGTTGAAAGATGGCATGTGTTTTATACTAGTAAATTGTGATTATTTAAATTTATAAATCTGTTTCGGTTTAACAATTTAATGATTTGTTAAAGAACATGTATGTTGTCTTACTTTTTGTTCAATTATACAATTTTCATAGTTTATGTACATTTATTTTTCAAGTCTATATAACTGCAAAGCAAAAAAACGAAGTTTTTAAATGGTGGAAAAATTTTTTGATAAGCTAAACAACAGCGGCTCCTGTGTAGAGAGTTTTCCAAAAATTCCGGGTTTCCCGGTTGGGAGATTTCAAATCTTTGTTTTCTGTAAATATGGCAATTTAACTACCTGTATTAAATTTATAATTTCCCGATTTTTTCCCCCAGTCGGGGTTTGGGGTTCTTTAGGAATGTATCAGTCAATTGTAACTACGTGAAAGTCCTTCACTTGCAAAAAAGTATCTTTTTTCCATCCCTGATAAACACCAAACGCGAAAGGAAAATTGTATGATAAAGTTCCGTGTAAATGACAGCGCCAAGATAATTGCAAATGATAAAACCGCAAAAATAATACTTATGATTTGTAATAATGTGCATAACGGTTAAAAAATATTCATTTATCAAGATATCCTTGAATTAATTTAAGAGTATATTGAACATACATGTATTAGTACGAAACTAATAAGTCAGAAAGTTTGGCGAACATGCTTTGAAAAACAATATACCGTACAAAGGCAATAATTTTATTTTTGTAAAATAAATTTTAGTTAGTTTGGTGTTCAATTTAGAACTCACAAAGAAAATTTAGAAAATACAAATCAATATGTATTTTTGAAAGTCGAGTTGAAGGCGAGCAATTGTTTAATGTATATGAACGAAAGGAGCAAAGTGTAATTAATGACCATACAAGACTGTATGTCATTCCCATACAATAATGTACATTGTGCGAGCCAAAAATTTTATTAAGCAGAAGTTCGTTATGTAAATTTGATATTTGATAAACCAATTGTTCTTATTCAACATAATCATGTTATTGTTTTGTTGGAATTAATCTTCACATGAATACATATTATGAAAGAAAAATAACAAAATAATGTATATATGACATTTGCAAATGGTGATTTTATAAACATGTCATTTTATGAAAGAGAAATTGTAATTTAACTTAACTAATTAGGCTTCAATTTTTGATAGTTTAAACAAGGACTGTTAATGCTATACACAAGTTTTTGTAAGTTTGATTGACATTTTAATATTTTTGTTTTATCGAATATTAACATGAAACTCTTATTCACAAAACCTGCCTCATGACACTCTGTCTTGATCTTTTCCGATAAAACCTATAAGCATTTCAGTTTTGCATATTCGTTTTCAGATGGCTTATTTCCGCTTAAGAAAATTGGCTAACTGCATGATACTTATTGATTATCAACTTCTTTTTTTACATTTAAAAAGTTCTGCCAAAATACTGAAATCTGCTAAAGTACATTCGAAAGTTTAACAGAATAAGATGAATCGAGCTTAAAGGTATTTAATTACGTTTGATGATTAAGCAGAGAAATAAATGAGCGTGCGGAGTGTAAATTCTTACCAGTAGAAACGGCGAGTGAAGTGCACTACAGTACCTTAGGGAATATTCATTATCTGTATGCTTCCGTTTAAGTTTTAATAGGCAATGTTATCTTAAAATATGAAAATTTTTCAAAGATGTGTTGTAATACAATTACAAATGTTAAATGGTAAAATTAATTAATTCGTTTAGATCATTATTTATTTATTCTGTACCGAACTTTTGGAATATGTTTAGTTCAGAAACAATTATAATACACGAATTACCAAAATGTTACAATGGTCACTTATATCATTTTGATAACAAGATTTGATGAATACATTTCAGCATGCTAACGTCAGAAAATATACACTTTTAAAATGCAGACACAAGGACAAACATTGTACTGAAAGAATTAATACATACTGAAGTCCCACTGTTTGATTTTATACAAGAAATGCAAACAATATGTGTTATGTTGAAAATGAATAAACGGTCCATGTTCAGAAGCAGGATATTTTACAAACTTTTGTCTTGCTATTTATGACTTAGTGACATCTATTTTCATTAAAATTTAACAACAACAAAAAAATTAATTAAAAAAATAAACAGAAAACACGACATTTATTAAAAGGTCTTGTATATTATGTCAATTAACTCAATAACAGGTACTATAGAATCTTCAAAAAATTCTTGAACTCTTGTTGGACGCTTATGATACTGAAATAGGCGGCTTGTTTCGTCCTAAATGTTAAATTTACTTTAGATAATTTCCCTAAGGATTCTATTTAATTATTTGCAAAAGCCAGGTGATAGCAGATAAGGGTAATAAGTTGCTATAATTAGCCAAACAAATCAAAATAAATAATGAGTCACATTGAGATACCAGGTGGCCAATTAAGCCTAAATTCTATCCAATTATTTCGTTCTCCTTATTTCAATTTTTGTGCCATCTTTTTTTTCAAACTGAGACTATTTTACATGTAGACTGTCCAATGTCTGGAATTATATAAATATATAATAGAATATTTAGCGAGCATTTATTAGGTTAGCATTGTAAGTAATGTTAATTCGTGAAAGAGTTGTTCAGAAGAGCAATAAAATGACACAGAAATACAACAACGTGTTATTCATGTGAGCGGACACATTTAAAATTTGGTGTTCTTTTGGCACACAGAGTCTCAATGTGAATCGCTGGGATCAAAAATTTTTAAATTTTTTTGTTTTCTAAAATTAATTAAATTTTAGGGGGAAAATTTGGGAAAATAAAATTTGGGAATTTAAAAAAACGACAACCCAAAAAATGAAAATAAATTTTATGGGGGAAGGGAAGGGGCCGCAAAAAGAACCTCTCCCCCAACAATGGGCAACATAAAACCCCAAAAGCCCAAGGGAAACAAACACAAGCGGGCCCATCGAACGGGAAATCCCCTTGCTTATTAAATATTCTTTAAAACAACTCCCTGTACACAACCGAGTATCACAAAAATAAAAGACGGCCATAAATTTTTTTATTCCCTCATTTTTTTGGGATTCAAAGATAAATCTGTTTAAAAACGACCGCACCTGTAAATACGTTGATACATATTGTAAATTATATTTACTTGACATTGCCATACACTTAACTATACATATAACATGTACCAACTTAACAAATAAAATCAACTGCTGAATGTAGATCAAAATGACATTTTTTGTATTTACTTCATGTTATTCATTAAAATGTTTTGTCTTTTATGACACATGGTAACCCCTAACTAAAAATACTAGAAAAAGCCAACGTTACTAATAAATTGATGTTTTATTCTAATAATAAATTACGAAAGTATATATCCTCGGAAGTAAGAAATACTGCTATTAAATGTTCGTGTATACATGCATTTGCATCTTAATTTTGCATATTGGTTTTTCAAACAACTTATTTCCGCAGAGTAATTGCTAACTGCAGGACAGTTATTGATTACCATCCATTTTCTTAATTTGAGGTTGCCAAAATACTGTATAGAACGTGCAACCAAAAGCAATGAATCTGCCCTAACGGAATTTATTTGCGTTTTCAAATTTAAAAGAAGATGTTCGCGATAATGCTGACTGTTTCAAGATTGAACGTTTTAATGTTTCACTTTAAAATATAAACTTTCTTCCTTAAATGAAGGTGCTGGCTAAGAATACTTTAAAAGTAATTCTAGTTTATATTTACTAACATACTTCAAACCTGATAAAGAATGAAACATTCCGTTGCAATTTATAGTGATTTATTCTATAATTTGAGTCCAATTCCCAAAGGGATTATACGATTGATTCCGATGGTACAGAAAACTGACAACGTATTCACAGCTGTATGTACTGTTGAAACGAATCATTTGTAGCTTAAATTGAAATGGATATACTTAAAAAGTGAATGAAAAAGCATGACTAAAAATGTAGATAAAGTACGAGGTATGATCAAAAAGTTCTCGGCCCGATATACTTCTAGCCACTACACTGGCATTTACACACGATACGTCGACACCGATTACTGACCGAGTTTTACACAGATTAAGTAACATAAAACACACTTTGATCAGTAGAGGTGTGTGTCATTTAGACCAAATGGAGAAAGTTGAAATCATTAAGTACATCTGTTAGAAAGGGATGTCCCCCAAGTAAATCCAAGAAATCTTAATGGATACACTTGGGAAGGCTGCTGAATTTTAGAGGGGCAGGGTGAGAATTGGAGATGATGAGCGGCCTGGGCGGCCACCAACGATGAAACTGCCGAAGCTGTGCAAGATCTGATCATGTGCGACATAGGCGAAGCATTGCTAGGGTAGTGATTAAAGCTTTGGTTCAGATCAGGCAATTCTGACTGATGTCAAAGGCATGTCAAAGGTTTCCGCTAGAAAGGTCCCGAGACAGTTGACTGACGACGCTAGACCCTTTCCAAAAATATCTTTTGTCCCCTTTTCGAGGTGCCCCGATTTTTTTCTACGGATTCCCTAAATTCCAAACATGAAAACATGGGTCCATCACCTTTCCCATCCAGAAAAACCCCCTCCCAAGGGAAAATTTAAGAAAGGGGGCCCCTCAGCTTTTAAATTTTTTTTGGGGTTTTTGGCCCCAAAATTTTTATTGGGCTGTCTTGAGCAAAAGGGCGTTTTTATAAACGGAGGACATCTCGCCAAGAAAGCCCCGGGGTTAAAAAAAGGGCAAACGATCAAAGCTTAGTTTGGTTGACTGACTACCGGAAGTACATTAGGTCAAGAACTTTTGATCAATCCTGTACACTAACACTCGATACATTATATAGAGAAATTAAGAATCCCTAAAGAAAAGCAAACACGGCAAAATTGAAAATGTTGCTGGCTCGGTTTGATTGAGCCTGTTCATGGACGGTACTGTCAAGTACAAATTACCGTCCATGCCCCCTAGCACCGGCTTATCCGCAGATGTGTTCATATGGCGGTCATCATGGGACCTTCAATGTGACACGTAAGTGCCATTCATGAAAAGCGGCATATGGTCCCCAAGTAATAATTATGTGTGTGCCCTAAACGAGAAAACAATGGGCGGAACATTATATGCCCAACGTTATCTTTGAACATAAAGATGTATGTGTTAAACCACATCACTGAATATGATCAACACTAAGTATTGTAATCGCCAAAGACGCCCAAAATGTAATGGTTTGTATTTTTTCAATCCTCTCATAAAAAACGCAATGGGAAAACAAATTCGATTAAAAATATAATTTTTGTTTTTCGCCCACATGATATAAACCTGCATTACATTAATAGGAAATGAATATAATCAGTTACCAAATTTACGGTTATTTCACCAACTTTTGAAGTGTGTACCTGTTTCTATTTTTTATATAAAAGTACATCCTTTATCATAGCATGGTGTTAAAGCAATACATGTTTTAATAGAGAAACTGAAGAAAACAGTTTACGTGATGATCGTTCCTTAAATAAGGCAAATGTTTTGTATTGTTTGATATTGCTGTTGAAGTTGAATACATCAACAATTCTCTTGTGAGACTCTGTTGTAATTCTCTCTCTTCCTAGCAGTCACTTTGACTTAATACGGAGATATATAAATGTCACTTATATTTTGGGTAGAATATTTGTCATCTCGGACAAGTAAATGTTTAAACATCCTTTAAAGCTAATGATTGAAGTAAGATTGCTTCATCTGATTCTGTACTCATGATTTACTATTGCTGGTGTCCATTTTAGAACAATTGTCGTACCGCAATAAGTGATCGTATTAATGATTTACCTTTATTGGCGTCCGCGCCGAAGCGCGGCGCCTTTTATGGAATGAAATCAGAATTTGTGAAAGGGCGACAGCATATTCTCGAGCCTTTTATAGTTGTTCATAATAAAAGCCGATCATTCCGATCGGTATGAGGGTGCTTGATTATTAATTAGTTGCGATATGTACAATGAATAGCGAACTGGAGAATTTCGCAATGCAAACATTTTCAAATGAAATAACCTTTTCCGTCAATAAATCGCGCTCTTCGGGGTATTTTTATTTATCATTTTGTAGTACACAGTGGGTTATTATGGTATATTTTTTTTCCGAAAAGCTGTAAAAAGAATGATGATTTTATAAACCCAAAATTTTTCCCAAAAACTATTTAAATGGGATGTACTCCTATCGGGTTAAATTTCCCCGGGTTCCCCCTGGTCATTTTTACCCCGGATTTCTAGTGACCGGGGGAATTTGTACCACACGTTTAATTGTTTCCCGGGTTTCCCCCCGGTTTTGGAGTAGAGGGTTTTATAAACGTTAAAAACAGAAAAAATAAATTTTTTCAGATAAAAGTTTTTTTCCCAAAAAAATTTTTTTCACTTTGTTTGGGTCAATAATTAATTAAAAACAAATCACTCCAAATTTATTGGGTTATTTTTATACATAAACAAAAAATTCGGAAAAAAAACAAAAAAACGCATGTTTTATTTTATTAAAAGAAAAAACAAAAACATGTGCAATAATTGAGAAAAAAATGTACATTTTATGGCATTAATATGACACTATCAACTTAGAAACATTTTATTTAATTTGTTATTCGTGTTTAGTAAAGATTCCGAGGAATTATTCAAAGTTACAAATCAATTTTATGAATTATTCAATTGATTGATAATTTAAAAAAATGATAAAGAAAAATACAAATGTACATGTATATGGTTTAAGAATAATTAATATTATATATTGAAAGATTAACCATAATTTATTGACGTTTTCCAGTTAAGTTTTGACTTATAATCGTCGATCAATATGACAATTGAATTCTTAAAATAGTAGTAAACGTAAAAACTCAGTATTAAAATAGCGCATAAAACACAAAAAGAAAAGAAAACAGTATTCATCAAATCTGTAATTTTTTTTTATTAAAATAGATATTACAATTATTGTATAATAAACAATTATGCTCAACATGATCAACATGGTAATATAACAAGTGTCATATTGTTACTAAGTGTGAACAGATACCTTAAGAGGGGAGGGGGTCTTCGCTAATAGCGATAACATAATAAGGGACAATTACACAAGTGTGGTGTTGATCATGCGTTACACATATGGATTATAAATGATTGTATACATGTATATCCGTTGCTATTAATAACCACGATCATAAAGAAAAAACAAGTAATATTCTAATTTCTAGCATGCCAATCAAAGTTATAAATAATGAACAATGTCTTTAGTCCGTTCATTCATAAGTTATATACAATTCTGGTAAAAACCAATGAACCATTGAAAAGTTTATAAGAATATCTTGTCATCATATCTACTAGTTCATCTGCACCTGCTGCATTTCTTGCTTGGACGCCCTTTGATGCTTTGCATCAATGCTTTTCTTGTATCTATATTGTATCAAATCAAATACACATTTTGCATGAATCGCAAAACCGTTTTAGACCTATCGGAGTTTTACGATATAATCATAATTGCAATTATTAACTGCTTTGGAATTCTTTCCTATTTTCTTTTCAGTTTGTAAACATATGAACACCGGCATTTTCATGCTTTTCGGCCAAAGAAGCATAGAGTCTAGTAACATCATTGAAGCATACACCAAGAAGTTCCATGTACCTTATGTGTCGCCTAGTTTTGCCGATAACGTGCCTCGTGATCTCCCTACCTACCAGCTCCACATGCGGCCTTCACATTCTAGAGCTCTTGTAGATCTCATCCTTCATTATGGCTGGAGGACATTCCATTACGTGTATGATTCAGAAGAAGGTAAGAAATTAAATAAATATTCATTTATCCTTAGTCATTTACAAACTTTAATATATATATGAGAATGACAAAAGTGAAGTTAGGTATTTGCGTTAATCATTTTATTGTTAAAACGTTGTTTTGCTGTTTACAGCGTTTTGATTCCTTACAATTGACATATGTCCATCATAGATAGTTGCAATATTGATTTTCACGGACTAGATTATTAGCTACCCCAAGTTTATATAAAAAATCTCTACCTACGAGCAAACCCTTGACATGATCATCTCTTATAAACTAGTTCTTTTGCGTATATATGGTCATTTCAGCATGTTATTACGTGTTGCTGTGCAAAATACCACCACAATCGGCTGAGTATTGTCAAATGAGCTTTGTCAATGTGAAGTCAGTAATTGTACAAACTCCTCATGAATTGAGCACACACATTACAGCAGTCATTAATCTGACACGATATTGTTTGGATTATTTTGTTTAAGCTTTTAATCAAGATGGATGTATTCCTTTTATTCCTTTTCTGTCATTCCTATTTCAAAGATTGCCAATTCTTGATATTTAAGAATTTGAAACAGTGGTAAACAACGCAACGCAAACCGTTTAACGAAAGTTTGTTGATTTCAACAACAACATCAGGTTAATAAAATAAAAATTGAACTTTATTAAATGAAATAAAGGAGTTATTATTTTATCGTACTAATGGGCAAATAAATAAGTACGAAGATAATTATATCCGCCGGTAAACACCAGTAATATGCACACACTTCACAAATTTGACGATTAAGAAAACCACAGGTATTTAAAAATTAATAAATCTATGTTGTCAGCTGCAAATTATTCCTGTTTTTGAACTCATTCCTTTTGTACAAGAACATGAAACATTACGCGTGAATACAAATACAAGTGCGATTTTTACTATTATTCTGATTATTCTGAACAGTGACAGCCTTTAACTCTGAAATGGGAGGAGGGTATAAAAAATTTAGATAACGAAATATAATTTATCACTAAATATTTTTGCAAGCTGATATATTCCTTCAACGTGTTGGTTTTACAGAATTTATGTTACCAATATAAGTTTAACCTAAAAGAGTAATACGCGACAAAACAAAACATAATGTATTTGAGTTCGATTGTGTTGGAAGCGTAAAGCTTATAGACACACACTCGGATACGTTCTTGGAACCAACCAGTACTGAGCAATGAGTTTGAAGTTTCTTCCTTAAGGAAACAGCGACTTGAAGGTGTTTGATCCCATGCGGACAGCGATCCTCAGATTTCTGGTCCGACGCAATAATTACTCGGCAATGCCGCCACACAAGAGGACTCAAATAAGACCAGTATTGTTAAATGCACATGGAACCAAATTGATTCTTATCCCTTCCAATTGATCTTAAATAAACCCAATGTCTCTTATTATACAATTACAGGTTTATACCGCCTGCAAGAAATTTTGAAAATATTTGCTGAAAGCAGGTATCTCGTTCAAGTGCGAATGCGGCGACTGTTAGATGTACGGAGCGCTCATGAAGATTTAAGGGCACTTGACAAGATGGAAGAGCCAGATAACAGTTCTGAGAAATACATCGTTCTAGACCTGTCAAAGGAAAAACATTATCACACCATTTTACAGCAGGTAAAATCCTAGTAAAATTCTTATACAATAAACATTTTAGAATGTTTTCAAGACAAGTGTATTTTGCAAACAGTCTTTTTTAAAAGTTTTAAGGTTTTAGAGCAATTTCATTAACTTAACTATATCTATTTGATAATTATCTTTTTAGCATTGTCTTGACGTGCTTTGAATATGCACTGAATGCACTGTTCAGTGCAATACAAGTTCCGAATCATTGACTTTAGCACTTTTAAGTGCTAGGGATCGTGATAGAATTTGCACTTATCATCAATCAAAACGATTCTGCAATTTTCATGCACTTTTGTTGTGATTATTGCTTCCGAGGGATCACGCTTTATCCAGGTTTTTATTATATTACAATAATGTAACTGTTGTAGACACATAATCGACTTATGATTTCAGATCCGCGAGGTAGGAATGAACAAACACGGATACCACTACATTTTAGGAACTTTGGTATGTAGCTCAATACTCATTTGTTAAACACATAATTTGTTTAAAAAACAAAAGTAGCATAAATATCAAAAATATAAATGATAAAATATTTCAATGTTCGACTGATGATTGCATTTTGCTAATTGTATGCTTATATTTATATCACATAACGTCATATATATTTAAGTGGAACTGTATGTTGAATACTTGTCCAATTTATCATTTTAGAAGATATTAGCTTTAGTTTGTTTAACTTGGTAAGGACGTTGTCCATGGCTAGTACGTTTTACCATATAATTTTCGGTCATGAGGTAATAGTCATTGACATTTGATGTGGATTCCTTTCTAATCAATAACACCCTTCCCTAAAAAAGACAATTATTTGGTATTCATAGAAACTATACATTGTTCATGACGAACTATATATTTGTTTGAAAGCGACATTACTTATAGTTTTAGATGTGATAATTTTAATCATATTATGATCATTACGCCAATATTACGCTTAAGGTCTATGTAAATTGCATACTTATGTGAGTTTTATACTGTAAGGGCAAATGAAGTGTGAGGTAATACGTGTCCAATGGACACATTTCTGGTTTAGATAGTTTATCACGTTTGTACTCAACATTTATTCTTTATCTATTTATACAGGATTTTCTTATATTAGAAACTGAACGATATCAGCACGGAGGAGTAAATATAACAGGTTTCCAGCTGGTAAATTATACTGCACCATATGTTAAAAAGTTTTTGGAAATCTGGAAGACTCTAGATCCAAATATCTGGCCTAGCGCAGGAAATGACAGTGTTCCGGTAAGTTTCTGTCTTAACATATCTGTCATTTGTAGACAAAGAGTGCCGACATATCGTTTTTCCTTCCATGTATATGTACTGTACTAAACATTTGTTTAAAGCTTCAATCATTCTTTTGATTCAAGTTTTAATGTTGTTTTCTATTAAGAAACTTAAAGGCAAAAGCTGTTTTATCGTAGATCGATTTACCTGGAGAAAAAACCTCAAGAAGTAATGCTTGATATGCAAGGCAGGATAAATAAATTGTTAAAAGTATTCAAACTATTATTTCATTTCAAATTTTAACAATCTTTATTGAAAATATATTTTCTTGTTTTTCAGATAGAAGCAGCTTTAGCTTACGACGGCATACAAGTTATCCACAAAACTTTAGCAAAACTTATAGCCAAGGAAAGGAAGATTTTTAAACATACATTTAGACATGGGGACGTTTATAATAACAATAAAACAAAAGGTGTTCCGTGTGAGAGCAATGATCCTTGGATGCATGGAAAAGCTATAATGGCTGAAATGAGAAATGTAAGCATAGTATAAGAAAATTTAAATTTTAAAAAGAATGCTTAACGAAAATGTAACCTGCATAGTGGAGCTAATAAATATTTCAATCCTTCTTTCTCGTAAGTATCTTTATATCGTTGTGTTTTGATGATTTGTCAGTTTTATCTTGAATACATTTATTCGCGGAACTAATTTTAATAATATAAAGTATGAGATATTGTACTTTCCTGACAGTGGTCCTGAACTATTTTCCTGTTTTCCAGCTACATTTCGATGGTGTAACGGGAAATATTCAATTCAGTGAATACGGATTTAGAAAGAACTACAATTTCGATGTGTACAATGTGGGTCTCAATAATGGTCCTTACAAGGTGAAATATTTTACTTAAAATGTTTTTGAAACGAACATGAATTTTGTGTACATTCTATGATTCATGACTACTTTGTTGCGAATCTAATATTTTGTTGGATAATGTATATAATGTATGATACTAATAACCAATAGTTGAACCATTAAAACTATCCATGACTGTTAACTATATCTGGTGCTTCATACTTTTATTTGCGATATATGGCCACTAACTAATACACATATACAGCGTCTACATTCAAACAATACATTATGTGAATGACGGGACAAGTTCTATAGTTATTAAATTCATATAAATCATTATTATCAATTCTAAATATACGACTTTAACAATGCTATTAGGTAACAGTTTATGAAAACATGCAATTAAAACAATTAAAAAGAAAACGTTTCATGAGAGAAGGCTTGCCAAAATGGATTGGATTTGCAAATAAAATAACATTATTGATTCAGCTTATAATGAATGATGCATATATGCTTCTTGCCAATTTTCAACATTGTTATGAAATGTTTTGCAAAAAAGTGACTATTTTTATTTCTTAAAGATCCTGTAATACATTTTTATGGTTTTATATCATTAATATGATGCTCAAATTAAGATTTATCAATTTTGTAAGTTCCAAAAAGCATTATTAATAAAGATATTACCGAATTTAACATTTCATGTAAATAAAAGGGGGGTAATAAAAACTATATTTTCTATAAAGTCTTAGTCAAATTTTTCAATAAAAAATGAATGCATAGTACATATTTTACATATTCTTCGATGTTTGAAAATTGTTTTATCAGCATAATTATATACATATAATTTTATATAATTTCACTTAATTGTGGTATACAACCTCAATTACAACGTACAGGATCTTTAACGTTATAAATATATCCCACTTAAAAAAGAAAACAAAAACACATTATTTACAATCAACCCATTACTCTATCTCATAAGCAGCTTTTAGATATAAAAACTTCATTTTTTAGATTGGAAAATGGGAAACAAGAGGGGGTGTATACAGGGATGGTGAGGAGTACCAACCGGAAGTAAACACAACCGATGACGTCAGCGTATTCAAAGTAACATCAATTCAGGTGATTCAAATATTTAAGATATTCAAGAGCTCTAGGTCGGTTATAAAAATTATTGCATGTTAACATTATATGAATTAAGAAGAAAAGTATAAAGCAAATGAACGTTACTTGTTTTGTTAGAAACGGTACACTTACTAAACAAAACGACCTATCGGCTCAACAGATTCAGTATTTTATAATTATTGTTTTTTTTAAATTGCACGCACACGACTGTGGTCTTGTTTGTCAAAGCATTAAAATACTTTTTACACATTATTTATCAATGACGTGAACAGAAAAATTGTAAAATGTTCTCGCATGACATTAAGATTAAGTTCCTTCTGAGAAATTGTTGAATGTTTAGATCTATCATAATTGACTATGTTTTTAAATGATCATATATTTGCATCATAGTTAATCCAATCAAAACAAAACAGATTATCATTGTGAGATGCACCTTGTTTGCTTTATTTGTTATTGGTGTTAAATGCACTTTTGACACATTGAAATATAAACCCTATTTGATTACAATAAAAGGGATTAGTATCTTTTTACCATACAAATTATTATAATACACGTATAATTATCAAAAATTAGAAACTTTTTCATCATCAGTGTTCTTCCTTTGCATTACTAATGTATGTATGTTTAAAATATAAATTTGCTAAGATAAGCGTTTTCGACGATTTTAAGGTACCTACAAAATATACACATGGGTATTCTTATTTAAATATCATACCACGCTTTTCTAAATGAACGAACGATAAAAAGACACTCAATACTGGATACAGTATACAGTATTTTGTGTATTCAGTTAACACTATTTGCACAGGTATGTTGTACTTTTTTCTTTATTCTTTACTCACTTTCTTGCACAGTTTATTATAAAGTGTGTCTTATAACATTGTATTTAAACATTGTCAATTACTTACTATTTCATATTGTGTATTTACTAATTATGTAAACAACTGCTGCTCGGGCGTGCCATTTTATGTGCTCTGTGTAGTTTTATTTGACAAAATAAACGAACTCATTTGTTTCTGTATTTATGAGCAATTAAATGTATGACGTATCTTAAGTCTTAAACATTTCTGAGTTCAGTCTCATTTATTACAGGAAGACTTAACTTACAACGTAAGTCAAGACATCACGAAAGACGACAGTGAAAACAATATTAACAACGAGACTGATTCGTACATTACCCTCGATGATTTGGATAAATATATAGATCTTGATAATAACTATGATCAAGAATATAACATAGAACGTGAAGGAAGTGCCGAAGACGACGCTGACTATAAATTAAGTGAAGAATATGTGTATGTTATAGTGAACAAAAAGGAAGTGGACCTTGATATTAATATCACAGAGATAGACGTTGATTCTAGTGATCATTTTATAGTTCGAGAAAAACATTCACTCGATTCCAAAAGTTCAGATTTATGTAAAAGTTGTATATATGTGCACATCGTCATCAGTATATCTGTTAAGTTCTTTAAATCATATCATGTTTTGAACTGATTTGAAAGTGACCTTTAACTATGCTTTGAGCACTGCATTAAATGTGGATTGATCACTTGCTTGTCATACAGAATTCTATCAACATGTAAATAGATTGTTTTTGGAAATATGTTTTGACTTTTTATTTTTTTTATTTAATGTATGTTAAGTTTTATAAAATTATGAAAGCAACATACTTGCTGGATTGTTAATTGTCGGTATTTAACAATGAATTGAACGCTTTATGATGATTGTGGTGAACGCGGAAGACACTAAAGTTTAGACAATTTAGAGGTTACATATTTGTCTTCTCAAATATATAAGCGCTGACTTACTTTATACGAGGGTTGTTCAAAAAGTAATAGGACTGCAGCTCTACTGTTCACATTTTTTAATTTACGTTACGTACATAATTTTACAAGAAACAAATATCGGAATATGTTCTCTATATACAGTGATAAAATCATTACAAAATGTTTACAAATAACAGTTCCGTAAAATTTTCAAATGACAAGGGGTACAACGTCCGGAGCATGCTGACAATACAATAAATGACGCTCATGACGTCGTTAACTAAATACAAAATATAACAAGAGTCATCGATCCTGAAAGTGCTCTCCCTAGTGCTCTAGGTGTGTGAATTATGTGACCATGATCAGGTGCCATATGTGGAGATTAGGCGAGAAAGAAAACGATTACAATTTCGTTTAACTCTCAAAGGAAAATGGCCGATAGCCTGCCATTCTCCACTTTTCTCAAATATTTTGAGTAAACTGGAAACTCAACAAGCATGGACTTATAACGATTATGCAAAAACGATTTGTATTAGTAATCTTCACAAATATAAACAAATAATAATATACGGTAAAATAACAATATTTATCCATTGAAAAGTATTATTTATTAAAACAAATTTGGGGATAAAACAACTTACAAAGACCGTAAATCATTATTATATTAATTTATTAAAACCAAGTATAATTAATGAGATACAATAAAACAGTGTTTGATAGAAACGTCGTATATACAATCCTTTGGTGAGAACTGAGTACGCAGACCCAAAGCAGACATAAAAAGTGTCGGACAGTCCGCGTACCGTTTACCATCGATCCACAGCGCTTTTGCAATTGACGTCACAAACGTCCTGTCAATTTCCCGCTCTCATCCTCACACTTTCTTGTGAAAGATTTTGTATACGCCGTTTCTAAATTGATTGTACCAGCTGAGAACGAGTGTCCTTATTGCAGGATAATTTTTCTTTCTTAATTTTATCATTTTGTATGTATCTGAAAGAATATTGCCAATTGATTGGCACAATTTAACGATGACACGAATTTCTGTTTGTTACCGAGTACCATATTTCTACATTTAACGCTATGACCACAGCTGTTCAAAACTAAATAATTATGCCCGAATGACGTCAAATTTAGATATGACGTAACTTAAATATACATAAATTTGTTGGTGAAATAAATGGACAAACAGAGTATAAATTATGAATAAATTAGAAGTACAACTTAGATCCAATAACTATTTTGATGTGCTGCGCCGGCTGTGTGTTACCATGGTTATTCAATATCACAGGAAACGCGCGTTCATCACAATAAATTAATAAATCTATGCATAGATTGTACAAAACATTGTACGATCCCTATACATATGAACATATTCTAAATTGGATGAAATATGAATATGCAAGACTCTCAGTCCTATTACCTTTTGAACAACCCTCGTACATATGCCAACATCTGTTTTATTTATCGAAACAATACTGATTATGTAAGCTACATGAATGAATAAAATTAAAAAGTAATGTTTTTGTTTTACTTTTTTATAAAAAAAATAGAATTAATCGTAAGTAATAATTGAACCAGAAAGGGAACAGTGAAACTAATCTCCCTTTCGGTCTAAAAATAAAGGACTGATAGTTTGGCTTTGTATAGATATGACATTATAATTCTCTCTATTTTTGCATCAAATTGTTTGGCAAAATACCAAAATTACATATTTTACAGGACGAACCTTTTCTCATGCTAAAAGAGGAGATTAAAGACGGTAAACCACGTGTAGGAAATGACAGGTATGAAGGTATGACACAGGTCATTGTTTTACAACTTAAGTTATATATATACCAATTATCAGTAAATATTATACATGTATTAGCAAATCTATGTTTAATTCATGTAATTTAATCAAACATCTACGGGTTTCACAATATAGGATAACTGAAATATTAATATGGAAACGACATCATTGGCGTCAACGTAAATAAATACAAGGGACTCCACTTAGTAACGTCAAAACTCATTTGTTGTATGTTATACAATTTAATTCATTGTTTTTACATAGAAAGTTATTATTAAATTGCAAGGATTAAATCGTAGCGGAGGAAATACTTTTCGATATCTTATTAGTTTTGCTGAATTATACAATCATAAAAGAAAGAAATTGCTTAACAATCTTAACTCAAACAATAGTCTATTAATAATTTGTTTTCACAAAGAGCAAGTAACTGAATTCATAAACTACTCTGAATGTGTTATGAACGAAAGGTTCCGATTTGCTTTTTTTACTGTTTTCTTTTATAAAACAGACGAAACACTTTTCACTTATTTTTACAGGTTTTTGTGTGGACTTGGCCAATATGGTAGCTGCACGTGTTGGGTACGAGTTCAAAATAAGACTAGTGAAAGATAAAAAGTATGGTGTTAAAGTTAAAGATAAAAACAACGAAACAGTTTGGAACGGGATGATTGGAGAGCTTGTAAGAAAGGTATAAAATGCGCTTGCTAGAAAATATCTTTAATACAATTTCATAAATTTAATCATTTCATTCATAACATTTGATTAAATGTGTTAAACGTATCTTCGTTTTTATAGACATTTTCAGAGTTAAGTTAACAATGCAAATTAGAAATAATAATAATAATAAAGACTTTATTTAAAGAGGCAACATAGTTAGGCATGTCCAGTCTTTTAAATGAGCCTCGATCATGTATACAATTTACATAATGTAAACATATACAAACGATAAACAACAGCAACATTACAAATACAATCTAAATGGAATATGAATAAAAATGTTTTAGATCGTGTTAATATTTTTTTTCGTATATATTGAAAACCAGGATAATATCATTATATTTTATTTTCATTTCAAAAGAAATCATCCTGAATTAGAATCCAATGCTATATTCACATTATGTCATAAGTTCTTCCTTCTTAGCATCTTGTTGATGTACTAACACACTAGCGTTACAAAAACGTAACACATTTATGACGTGTATAAAGCTATAAACTGCGATTGATTAATATCTTCTCTCATATTGGTAAAAAAATTGATTTTTATTTTGAAAAAAAAAAAGAATATTTGCAAAATAGTAAATACATCTATGAAAGAAAAATGTTTATATCTTAATGGCATGTGCATCATATATCTGATAAACAATTAAAAGCTTACTTAAAATAGCAGCATGTTTTTTATTCATGAACATCTTACTCTGTTTACATATTACGATTTGCATAAATGTTAATAAATAGATACATGCATCTCTTTGAAGAATCAACGTAATTTTAGAATGTTAGAATTGTTTGTAAAACATTTTCATAAGATACAGTCTTTTAAAGTTGAGGAAGGGACAAGAATTGTGATTCATATCGTGTCTTATTCAAACGTTTATTTTGACTTATAAACATTTTCAAACATCTTATGCATTTTAATTAGCCTTACATTAAATTTGTTACAGGAAGCGGACATTGCTATTGCTCCATTATCAATAACAAGTGAAAGAGAGGGTGTTGTTCATTTCTCCAAACCATACATGGACGTTGGTATAAGTATAATGATTAAGGTAAGACTATATTGTGATATAATTTGCTCTAAAGAAGAAGCAAAAACACAAATCGGTTTTTATTAAACTAAATTTTAACTTTCAATTTTTTATAAAATGTAATTAATGTTTGTTAATATTAAACTGGAAAAAGGCTGTCTTTGCAGAAAATGTTTATTTAAACATTTAGGGAAGAAATGAGATTTTCTGTTGAACAGAAGTAATTAAATGTACTCTAAAACAATAGATATACTAGATACAGTTGATGTCTGATTTACTGTCTACATTTACGGGGCGGGACTCGTTTTGTCTGATATACTGTCTACATTTACGGGGCGACTCGTTTTGGTTTGTAAGGAAAACAATATAAGGATTACAAATCTTCCAAAACAAAAAAGAAAAATAAACACAAAAAAAACATACAAACAGCTGATATTTGCAAACTTGTCTTATCTTCCTTTATGAACAATGACTTTCAGAAACCGGACAAGGAAAAACCAGGTGTCTTTTCATTCATGCAACCGTTCACGTGGCAATTCTGGATGTGCATAATATTCGGTTATTTCTCAGTGGGGATTGGCATCTTTATTGTTAGCAGATTTAGTTCGACTGAGTGGAGAAAAATCACTATGAACAGAAAGATGACATATAATAACTTTACGCTTTCCAACTCATTATGGTTTGCAATGGGTTCTTTGATGTTACAGGGAAGTGACGACACGTGTCCAAGGTAAAATGTTTTGTTAATATATCTGCATTATTTCCCGCGCTATTTTTTTCTTTCTTTTTTGTTAAATTATAGTCTATCAATATGGACAGGTTATAAAAGTTGTTAATGGTTCGAAATGACTGTGCTGTGTGCTGATTTTCCTTTATTCTTATAACCGACAAGTATTTATTCATTTACTTTGAGATTAAAACTGTCAGGTATTTTGAATTCCTCTTAATGTGTTTACTTGATTGAAAACATTTATAATAAATGTTACATTATACAGTGTTTTGATTTATTATATAATCTGTAAATTTACCACAGTTTCCATAAATAATTACCTAGGTTTCCGGCCTGTCTGAAATTCAGGGATGTATTTTTAATGAATACATATCCGGAAACAAAGTGATCCCTCAGAAGCATTTATCAACAAAATTACATGAAAATTTCAGACTCAGTTTAATTGAGTCTGTACATGAGGGAAAATGCATAAGTGCAACATCCCTCACGCCTCTAGCACCGGCTTGAGCGGTACACACTTCTGAACACTTAATAGTGCTAGAATCAAGCTTTTAAACAATTTTTATATGTAAGTCTTTATTAGAGACATTTGTATTCCTGTTATGTTTACAGATCAGCCTCCGGTAGAATTATAGGAGGCGCCTGGTGGTTTGCTTGTTTAATTACGATATCTTCATACACTGCGAATCTCGCCGCATTTCTCACTATAGAAACGTTATCGACACCAATAGAATCAGCGGACGAACTTGTTAAACAGAGTGAAATAGCATATGGTACATTGAACTCGGGCTCAACTCAAGATTTTTTTAAGGTACCATCAAAATTTTATTTATTCATCAAAGTATATGCATAATGAATTACATAATATATGATTTTAGATAAATTTCATGGTATGCAGAATAAAGATCAAAATTTATTTGCATTACACCGTTACATAACTATTTTATAATGACCGATCGATTTCAAGACTTAAACATTGGGCATGTACAATTGAGAACTTTTTACTTCATATTTACAACTATCACTTTATGATGAATGTCTTGCTCCACAGTAGTTAACACTCCGTTTTTCTCAATTTTTATGTCATATTATGTTTGTTTGCCTTATGCTTTTAGATGATGTTACTTAGTTTTCTTTATTGGTTTCTCTTTGAATTTCTTTCATTTTCTTTATCTTATTATTTTAATATAAAACTAATATTTTGTTCTTTTAATGTAATGAATTTAAGGAGTCAAAGGTCTCAACATATAAACAGATGTGGATATACATGGACTCTAATCCAAGTGTTTTCGTTGAAGATATCGAAGAAGGTATGCTTATCGTTTTTAATGTATATTGAAATAATAAATTACTGGTTTCTTGCAGATCAAGAATGTATTACTTAAACAATAGTATTTCGAGGTCACTGCAGAAATCTTTTTTCAAAGTAAATAAGAACAAAATATTACGTGTTTCGTTTGGTTAAATAGTTTCTTTTTTATCTTTGAATATTGATTTCTACTTTATACAAACTGAGATATTTTATTTATATGGCATTAAATACGTCGAATACCGTAATGATATTTCCTTTTAACCAAATAATTATTTATTTTCTAACGTTATAATTATGTAGATTAATTTCCCCTGCAATTCGGAATGGCATCTCATTTCTAGATGTGTTGTATATGGTCTTATTTTGTAGGGATACAAAGAGTACGTAACTCGAAAGGAAAGTATGCCTTTCTTCTAGAATCAGTTTATAATGAATATGCTAACAATAGGAAGCCCTGTGATACAATGAAAGTGGGGCACAATCTTAATTCCAATCACTATGGTATAGCTACACGTAAACATTTGCCATTAAGGTAAGTCCGCTAGGCTTGTTGGTTTTCTATTCATATAAATTTAAAAATTGTAATTTTCAGCTGATTTTTATAATAAACTATTTATATATCTTTTTTTGTTTCAAAGATTGCCACTCAATCTGTAAAGATTCTATATCTATCAATTTAATATAAAACACTAAATAGATTGTTGTTACGGTAAAATCAACCATTATTTATCTTTCCTGAAATAAGATTTTTTATAAAAGAATTATTATGAAATATGGTCAAAATAGATATCTTTGCTTTACATTGTATCTATAAATCTTACCTGTTTGAACTTGTACTTAACAATGTATATATTTTTAAAAAGTAATTGTCTATTTCAGAGACGATATAACTTTAGCTGTTTTGAGTTTAACAGAAGATGGTTCTTTAGAAAGATTGAAAAAAGATTGGTGGGAAGTAAAGGGTGAATGTGGGTTCGATACAGGCCACAGGGTAAGCATACATAATTGTTACAAAATTGAAAAATTTCACTTAAACTTGTGTCTGTTAGAACGGTTCCGGCATTTTACCAATATTTAAAAGATATGGACAGCATAACGGGGAAAGTCAATGGGCTACATAGGAGAGATATGTATCACCGGAATTGGTCAATATTTGCCTGGAATATGATGTATATTTACATACAACAAACAAATTAGGTAAATGGCCACGCAATCAACGAACCTGCTTTATTATCAATTAATTCAGTTCAGATCACTATTATACTCAGTCTTGTGCTTAATCATTTTCCGAGGGGTCATTTTTCAGAATCATTAACCCATTCCAAATCCATGAACGAAGAGCTCGATGAAGTTCTGTCAAAATGTCACAAATAGCGGTGTTACAAAGAGTCATTATCTGTTGTTGAGTACAATAATACTTATTTTACTCGGATATGGCCGCAATACCCTAAGTACACTCGGATACCTTCTTGTCTAATATAGCTTAATAGTTTTTGAACTCGTTCATTAGAGTTCATCCATGTATAATAATCTTATATTAGTGTTCATTGAAATAATGCAATGTGATCGAACATTCTGGTTGAATTACTCGTACCAAAATACATTGAAAAAGCAAGAAAAACTGAATAGTTTTTATTATTTTGTTTTTCCGTCTCATGTTAATAGAAAAAGTATTTATATAACTCTCATGTATATTTAAATTATTGTAATGCATCCAAATTATTCTTTGTTAATGCCTAAATAAATAATAACATTTCAGGAATCGAAGAAAAAAAGTTTGTCCCTTAGCAACGTTGCGGGAATATATTTTATCCTCATAGCAGGTTTAGTGTTGGCAATCATAGTTGGTGTTTGTGAATTTATGTATATCAAATCTAAACCTGAAAGAGTGCCTTCAGCTGTAAGTATTTTGTTGTCGATATTGGCTACGTTTTTATGTCATGAAATATGAAACATTTTAACTATATCGATCAGAAAATAATTCAAAAACTAAGCGAGTGTGCATATATAAAATGTTTATGAAAAAATATGAAGAAAAAAGCTATTTTTATAATAAAAAGACTGTTCCACTTTTTGTAAACTTGAAAGCTCCCGATACCCTCTTAACGATATTAATAGAAATATAATTGATTACTTTAGCATTAGTAAAAAATATATATTTGAACACCGTTATAACAATGAAAGTTATTTTTACTTCCATCTGTGCCCCGACTATTTACATGAAGAGGCATAATTTTACTTTAATAAAGTAAAAAGGAAGTTTTCGTTAGTTTTTTACAATTTCAATAAAATATATATTATGATGTCATTAAAAATACTTACAAAATTTATTATTTACACAAGATGATATACATGATGCCTAGTATGGAAACAGCAGACGGTATGGAAGATGATGTACCAGAGGAGGTTAAACAAATGTACATGTCCAATCATAAAGCTTCAAATGGACCTGCCTCTCCTGTTAATGGAAACGCTGGTCACAACAATCATGTAAGGTTCATTGGTAGATTGTCTTAAAATCAAAATGATATATTTCTCATTCGTTTCTGTTGTTTTCCTGATGAAAATAACATTGGTGTTGATATTAATAATTATGGTGTTTAAATTTACTGGTATAGTTGATAATCAGTTACTTTATTCATGATTCAGTTTTTTCCATTTCTACGATTTAAAAAGGATACAGTTAGTGAACTGTGCTGATGCTGAATACTTATATTTTGTTAATGTTGCTGTGTTTTCTTCTTACAGTTAAGATCACATGCAGTTTCCTTATATTCTTATAGTTGATGATGCTGTTTTTTTTGTTGTTGTTGTTTTATGTAAGTTATGTTGTTTTTATATTCTTACAATTAACGAATTATACCGATGTTTCATATTAAGATTTAAGTTATTATGCAGTTTAAATTTAGATATTACGCTTTTTTCGTTTAATTAAGGTTAAATAAAGATGTTTTATTTCTAAAGTTTAGGTATAATGTATACATTTGCTATTTCAGTTTAGGTATGATGCAACGTTCAATCCTCCCCCACGTATAACTTTCGATGCAGATTCAAATACGGCTGTTTGAAAGTGATCAAGGTGCACGTTGTGTTATTCCAATGAACACACGAGGAAAACGTGAACACGTTTCAAATGCAGGTGCTCGTACATCGACACATTATTAAACAAAAAACTATTAACCCAAATGAGACTGAAAGATAGAATAGTAAAACTCTAGGTGCTGATTGTTAAGATAAGTGTGTCCCAATTAAGTAAAACAGTGAAACCTTGCTTGAGTACAATTGTGAAAAATGTGCAAGGAGGAAATAAAAATATTCATGTTTGTTATTTGTGAATTTAACCAGACGAGATTTGTTTGTAATTCCCAAGTGTTGTGATTTTTATTAAATATGCAGAATCTTAAGTGAATTGCACATGCTTTATATTTTAAATGCGCTTAGGACGAAAATGTGTAAATGCTTTATTTTGCTCGCCACAATGTGGATATAAAATATTGTGAATTTCATAAAATTATAGATTACAAATGAAAACAAAACCCTACAAGATACCAAAGTATTAGATATGGCTCTTTATTATTTGTTTTTTTATACAACAGTAAGCATACATGGCGTATTGTTCATACTAAATACATTTTTCTTTGATGCAATATTTAAGCATTATAATTTACATGTGTATTAAATCATATATTCCTTGAAAAAAGTGACTAACATTGTCTAACTAATATTTGCAACAAAATAGTTTCGGTATGTGGTGAGTACATTTGTTGTTAGAAGTGGTAGAAGAAAGTCCTGCTACAAGCATGTTCATAGGCAGGGCAACCTGTTAATTGATCGTCTTGAAATTAATCAATCACGTTTAAAGGGATCATCAGTGAGCAATAAAAATGACTATACTACCATATGGACAACTCTTCAAGGTGTTACATGTTAGAAAGAGATATGTTTCAAACGATTATGAACATTTGTTATATCTCGGAAATTATAAGACGCCTGGTAATGGTTTCTAATCAAATATATTTATATGTAAATTTATAAATGTTTCTATTGTACAAAATCTGCGGGTTTATAATAAAATAACTATATTTCCCAATATATATTGTGTTTTATTATACTTAATCTATTTATATTGTGTTTTATTTTATGCTACAAACGCATCTTTAATGATATCATATTTTTGAATAATTACATTACAGTAATACGTGTAATAACTTGGCAGATTATTACATATTAATGGTACATCCCTACCTTCCGAAAAGTACTCTACTATGTATTGATTTAACATAGCTATAGAATTGACATGCACACGATGCATATTCCATTCTCGGGTCAGTGATTGCAACAGTGTTTTCGTTACGTCACTACAATCCATGGATATATTATCAGGCAGATATATGTTTATAACAATCCACCGATTTATTATGTACAATACATATTTTTCCTTTATTAACCAGGTTTTCAACGAAAACCGGGTTATTGTAATGCCGAAGTCGGCGGGCGGGCGGGCAGGCGGGCGGGCGGGCGTCAACTTTTGGTTTCCGCTCAATAACTTTAGTTTGCTTTGGCCTATTGACACCAAACTTGGTGTATGGATAGCTTATATCAAGAGGCAGCTTGGGATTGCTACCCAGGTGTCTGTGATCAAGGTCAAGGTCACTGTTACTAAAAATAGAAATTCAGTTTCTGCTCAATAACTTGAGTTTGCTTTGACCTATTGACACCAAACTTGGTGTATAGATAGCTTATATCAAGAGGCAGCTTGGGATTGCTACCCAGGTGTCTGTGATCAAGGTCAAGGTCACTGTTACTAAAAATAGAAATTCAGTTTCCGCTCAATAACTTGAGTTTGCTTTGGCCTATTGACACCAAACTTGGTGTATGGATAGCTTATATCAAGAGGCAGCTTGGGATTGCTACCCAGGTGTCTGTGATCAAGGTCAAGGTCACTGTTACTAAAAATAGAAATTAAGTTTCTGCTCAATAACTTGAGTTTGCTTTGGCCTATTGACACCAAACTTGGTGTATGGATAACTTATATCAAGAGGCAGCTAGGGATTGCTACCCAGGTGTCTGTGATCAAGGTCAAGGTCACTGTTACTAAAAATAGAAATCAGTTTCCGCTCAATAACTTGAGTTTGCTTTAGCCTATTGATACCTAACTTGGTGTATGGATAGCTTATATCAAGAGGCAGCATGGGATTGCTACCCAGGTGTCTGTGATCAAGGTCAAGGTCACTGTTACTAAAAATAGAAATTCAGTTTCTGCTCAATAACTGGAGTTGCTTTGGCGTACTGACACCATCTTGGTGTATGGATAGCTTATATCAAGAGGCAGCTTGGGATTGCTATCCAGGTGTCTGTGATTAAGGTCAAGGTCACTGTTATTAAAAATAGAAATTCAGTTTCCACTAAATAACTTTAGTTTGCTTTGGCCTTTTGACACCAAACTTGATGAATGGGTAGCTTATATCAAGAGGCAGCTTAGGATTGCTACCCAGGTGTCTGTGATCAAGGTTAATGTATTTAGTTTTCATGTTATAACTTGAGTTTGCTTTGACCTTTTGACAATAAACTTGCTGAGTGGCAGCTTTGGATTGCTACTTAGAAATCTGGGAGCAAGTTCAATGTCATTTACTTACAATAGAATTTTCAGCTTCTACTCAATAACTTCAGTGTACTTTGACCTATTGATTGCTGTCACATCAAAATTTGGTCGTTGAAAACCTGGTTTTCGTCGCATTGCGGCGCTTCTTGTCTTTTAGTCATACCAAAAAGAATATGTAAGAAACAGTTAAACAAAATAGTGGTAATAGTTAGGGAAATTTTGGCGATCTGTTGACATCATCTTATCCGTTTCAACACAAAGGACAGGATACTCAAAACTAAAACTTTGTCAACCGGACTTTTCTAGAATATTAACCGTTTAAGATAAACTATGCTTAAATTTCATACTAAAAAAATATTGATAATTGCTACACAATTGCTTTGTACTTATGAAATAAATATGTTTTGACTTCACACAAAGTACATATGTTGTGTTTAAAATTCTACACACTATAGGTGATCACAATATGAATACACATGTATAAAAAGTCGTTAAAAGAAAAGACGATTTTTACTTGACCTGTAAATAGGAACGCATCTTTACATATATAGTAAATAAATTTATTTCTTTTATCCGTATGATACCTATTCAGTAGGAATTTCAAAAATTTCAATAAATTTCTGCAATTAAAATAAGGATGATCATAGTTTATCTTTCAGGCAATACACAACAGGAAAACTTATGATATTAAGTTGTTACATTATTTATGTTTATGTTAATGAAAGCTTCCGTCAACGCTCCTGGCACGAGGTAAACAGTTTTCAAGAAACCAGTGGTAGTATCTTATGAGGACATCTAAATTACTTGCGTAAACAACTTCTGAAGTAATGCATATGACTTAAGATATACTACGCTCTTTGGGTTTAACACTTTTATTGCAGAATTTATTGAAGTCTTGGTTATACTTACTGAATATAGCAAAATATGGCAAATAGAATGCACCAACGTTGTTTGGAAAACTGAATTCACAATTACAGTTTAAATCATTTGGTCTTTTCTAAAAAACCTAAGAGTGCTTTTATTACACACTATTCACACAGTGTGAATTAAAAAATTATCTTCTTTGTATACGCTAGCATGTATATTTTACAAATAACAAGAGACTGTATGGCAATCATCATATAGAACTTTATAACTGCTTCAAGAATGTTTAGAAAGAATGCTTGTATGAAATAAATGCTGCAGTAAATTAAAAGCGAATTGCCATGCACAAAATCATTGCTAAACGGATAATCTCTATTTAAATGTGTGTTAAATTACGAAGATCAACGCAGTAAAGGTCATTCGACGAATTTTCCCATTTTATTGGTGGAGGTAGATCTCAGTTGCCCCTCTGTTCTTTATTTTAAGCATAAATCGCCATCTGAGAAGAACCGCCGACTTTCCGTTAACTGGATGTCTTTCTAATGAGCAATCCGAAGACGCTGATCTACATCGTCACGGTGCGTAATCGTTCCGGGCTGATTTGGAATATTTCCCCGTTCCTGAACTGAACCGGATTGATTCAGATAAATTGGATTTTGAGCTTGACAAGGTAAGAAAATATATAAAATAAACATATTTTAAAACTGTTAGTCTTTGAATATTCTAATTGCACGGAACATTGCAATGTTGAAGGAATTCATATACAACTTTATAAGGTTTGTTAACGGTCTTTTATCAGTTTGAATCGAAAAACAAATTTCACATGTCAGTGAAGAAGTCGTTAACACTAGGATATAATTGCCAAAATAAGTCATTATCATCCTTATTTTTTCAGGTATTTCATGATTATATTATAGAAAAAATCATTCCGCAATAATTTAGTGGTTTTTAGTAAAATGATTTGTCCGGTAATGAGTTTGTAGGACGTAAGCCTACAATCAGCGCTTTGCCTTGTTTTCCTTAATACGAATCAATCCGGTGCCCTAAAAACAAATTATGAGGTTGTCATAAAAGTACGTCCTACAAATTCATTACTGGACAAAACATTTTACTAAAACAGCTAAATTATCGAGGAACGATTTTGTTCTATAATATGATCCTGAAATCTCTGAAAAATCAAAGATAATAATGACTTTTTGGCAATTTTATGCTAATGTGTACTACTACTTCACTGACATGTGAAATTTGTTTTTCGATTCCAACTGACAAAAGACCGTTAACAACCTTATAAAGTTGTATATGAATTCCTTAAACATTGCAATGTTCCGTGCATGTAGACTATTCAAAGACTAACAGTGGTAAATATGTTTATTTTATATATTTTCTTACCTTGTCAAGCTCAAAATCCAATTTATCTGAATCAATCCGGTGAAAAAAATCCAAATCAAATCAGGAACTGGGAAATATTCCATATCAGCCCGGAACGATTACGCACCGTGATCGTAGAGATGTTAGTGAAGTCAATGACCTTAACCGGCCACGCCTTTATCGAATATTTTCATAACCGATGGAAAAGAATCTTAAGAATGTTTTTGTGCATTGATTTTTAAGAAAAAGGAAATTGGAAAACATATATATCATCATTTTTTCTAAAATGCTCTTTGCTCACAAAAAGGAACATGCGACACATTTATGATTCCCTCCCGAACACACAAGATGTTAACAGCAATTCTATTGTCTCAGAAAATAAAGTTAAAGTGTTTAATATTTAAGAACAATGTTATAAACAGGAACATAGATAAAAGATCGAGTATCATCACCCGGTATTAATATATTATATAAAATAAAAACTATCCACGACTATCGAAGTTTTTATTCCATATCTAAACAAGAAAAGCATTGATGCAAAGCATCAAAAGGCGTCCATGCAATAAATGCAGCAACTGAAGATGAACTAATAGACATCTGATGACTTGTATAATAGAATTGAATTGTATATTATTTATGAATGGGTGGAAGAGATACATTGTTCATCATGAACTTTGGTAGGCATGCTAGAGATAAGAATTTTTTTAACAGGCACTTGAAATGCTATCAATAATAACAATAATATCCAAAATATACAGGTCTATAATATCCAAAGTGCAATAAGTTGTTTAAATATGTTTCATTTTCCATATTTCATTTCCTGCAAAATTCTCCAGTTCGTTATTTATAACCATAGCTCAACACGAATGACCGTTTCGTTAAACTAAAACTACCTCTATAAATAGATTTTCGGAATTTTACAATGATAAGGTCATCATTCTATGCATAGGTACAGCAATACAACCCACTTTAAGTATTACAAAATGATTAATAAAAAAAACCCGAAGAGCGCGATTAATTGACGGATAAGATAATTTCGCATTGCAAAATTCCACAGTTCGCTATTCATTGTTCGCGACATTTCATTTTTGATTATTAAATACCCTCATACCAATCGGAATGATTGGCTATTATGACCGACGACATGGCCCGAGAAGTTGCTGCCGCCCTTTCACAAAATCTGATTTCATTCCATAAGGGGCGTCGCGCTTCGGCACGGACGCCAATAACTACACATTGTAAAAAACATGACGAGAAGTCACACACAAAGTCACTATCTTTACAAAGTATAGTGACTGTCGATCAGCTCTTTATAATCTGCATATTTTATGCAGGTTGTTAAATATAATGTCCTTTTTCTAAAAACACAGCAAAAATCTAGAAATCATACAACAATGTTTCTCACATTTCTTTAGATTTACAAAAGTTTTGTATTTTGTGGAACAAATATGACTTGTATAACTAATTAAAAAGTAAAAATAACATACCAGCAACTGCTTGCATTCAGGGCGAGGATCCTATCTTTCTTTACTAGACAATCTGAACGTAATGATGCATTTGTTTAAAATAGAACTTCCTAAAATATAATTTATAAGTAACAGTGTTATAATGGTCTTCCACTTACATTTGGAATCTCCCATGTAAGAACAAGTTTATTTTCATTTCAGGCTGTATTGAAGGAACTTATATTTAACGGTTTTGTAATGAGGAGACGGGATTGTTTATGATTTTTAATATACGATGTGAGGTCTATACTAATAATGTGTTTGAAAATTTAGGTTCATTCGCTCAATCTGTTTTGTTTCCACAATAATCATTTATTCTGCAAAATGACCTACGAAATGACGATTACATGTTTTTAACTCCATTTGGGCTTAAACTTACACTGAATATAGATTTTTAATATCATTCTGAGTATATTTCCTTTTAATAGTTTCTTTTATATAGATTTGTCCCAATTGGGAAGATTTTCAAATTGTATTTTTAAAGCTTTTAAACATCAGTTGATTCCCTCAAGCAAAGTTCATCCCCATCCATCAACAAGACCAATGTTAACGTATTACGCATAAGATTTATATTTTGCTTAAATCTGATATTTGAACTTCATGCATTGCGTTTTTCTTATCTGCAATGGAGTGACTGCTAATACAATTGTAAAAGAACTATGCTTCAAACGTTCGCATAAACAAAATACATTCTCATAGCTTATCGAGTAATAGCAAAATAAATAGCTGAGGGACATTTATTATAATGTTGAAATACATTTTATATCTTGTACATTCATATTGAGAGATTCAAAACATGGCTACATGTTATAGTGCAAAGTTCCCAAAGTGCTTTAATATTAGCCGTCGAATAGACTGAATGGTAAATTATTTGTTGTGTGAGACGAATTGTCTGATCGACTGCCACATATGCCATTGCAATGCATATTTTATTTCACCCTTTTGCCTTTTACTATTGCGTTATGAATCAATCTTCATTGTTCAAAGAAGAATCACAATTTTTGATAACTTTATTTATGGAGTATAGCATTGACTTTCTTTATTTCGTTATTTTAAATGTATATGCCCTTACATTCCCATTTACTTGACATACGATTTTTCTAGATACAATTAATGATATCACTAATGACACTTCATGAATTTAGCCCTATATGTAAAATCAATCGATGACAGGGTATTAGAACCCCAATTTTTTCAAATAATGATTGAATTTCTTATCTGTATCAGTAAAGGTCAATAAAACATAATTATATTACCCATAAGATACCAGAAAATAAACACCGATGCCGCATGCGGTGAAAAGAATGATGGAGTATTATATGAAGCTATAGTTTAAGGTTTTTTTATATACATGACTGTAGGAACTTCCGGTCTGATGTATTGTGGTCGAGGATAAAGAATTTAGTCCATATGTCATTTTTTCTTTCTGTTTTATTAACGGTAAATTTTTTCTTTCTGTTTTATTAACGGCATTCGACTGAGATTGTCTTAAATGATTGGGCTCTTAATATTTTTTGGAGATTTATGTATGATCTGGACCAGAAATTTGAGTGCAAAATTTCAAATCATTCGCTTAATCGTTCTTCGAATATTTATAACCAATTATGTTTTTTTTAATTAGTACATGTATTTGCTTTTCATTTTATTAATTAATTAATAAATTAATTGATGTCGGACGCCATTTTGGATATCTTAGTTCCCCAGGACTTTTGGCAAAAATAAAATCCCATTTCGTAATGTAACATGACAGAAAATATTGGTATATGAAACCCCCTGTTTACTATCGGGGACCAGTTACTCCAAACAAAAATCAAGTTATAAGAGTCTAGTTGCAGCTCTTATAGACGCCACGTCGTGAACTTTGAGTTTTACAAAGGAATGATAAAATTAACATCAGTATGTTATTCGAAATCGTTTTTAAACAATATGTAAGTGAATTGATGATATCGTGAATAAGCTGTGTTAATCTGAGGAAGTAGTGATGCGTAGTTTCGGCTTCACCACGTGATTGTGCAAAGGGGACTATTGGTGATGTGTGTTTGTTTCTGTCTTCTTAGTAACAAAGAATTGGAAGCCTTTTTTGTGTTTGGATTTTAGAATGCTAAGAGTTGGAATATGTCGGTCTTCCAGAGATAAAATGTTCTAATCAGTAACTTTTTGAGGAACAAATAAGGAAGAAAAAATAAAATTACATTGATGCTTCTCAGATTGTCCGCATTTCTTAGGTTGTAAGATGTGGCAGTTCCAATCTTTTTGGTACTAATGTTGTAAGTGAAAGAGGGCAATAGGTTATTGGAAATTTTATAGAACAGTGTGAATCTTCTCCCGTTGTTCCTTAAGAAAGAGCTCCATGTCACAGCACTATTTTAAAATATCCACCAACATCTTTGGTTAAGCTACATACCTATCAAGTATTGACTGATCGAAACGTGAGATGGTGATGGACGAGAGCATTTGAAGGTATTCGACGTTTGAAACATTTTATAGTAAATTTTAGAAAATGAAATAGTTAACAGTACCTTGACCTTTACATTTTTAGATTTAATATATGTTTAAAGACAGAAACACACACATGATTCGTTCTTTTTGGTCTATACCTATTGCGGAGAAACTAGTATCTTGAAAAGGTCAACAAACTACAATTTTCATTAAGAAGCTATAATCAAACACATATTCATATTTTATACAATTATGATAATGATTTATTGCCTAAAGATATGACAGAATAATTAAACATAAATAGTGTCTCAAATTAAAGCAATAATATTGGTTCGGAAGTCTGCAATATGATTTAGGTGTCAATTTACTCAAACGATTTATACTAGACAAACAAGTGATTGATGGTATGTCAATGATGTCTGGAAGGTGAAATCAAACCAACAAATACACATTATTATTCCTATCTGTCACAGCTAATTTTCTGTTTATGACTAAGACGATTTACGTAAAATTTGATGTTAGACTTATCGTTATGAAATAATTATTTGATGATAAATAAATAAATAAATAATAAGTTCACGCTTAAATGATATGATATAATAATTCACTGTAAGAAGTATCTTGAATTAAAAACAACAATACTTAATCGCCAGTCTGGCGTATGATTAAGGTAGTAATAAGCCTCAAGTGATGTATTGTAGACAAAAAGTGATTGGTTTTATGTAAATAATGTCTGAAATGTGAAATCATATAGGCTCTCCTATAAACAGTTGAATAGCCTAACATTTTGCTGATATCTTGTCCTGTCCTTGCTTTGCCTTGTGACCTGTCCTGTTTTTTTTTTTGGTCCGCCTGAGCTTCTGGCCGCTGGTCTTTGTTGCTGGTTCGTGTTGGAGTTGCGCTCATTGGACGCCGCCTTTCCTTGTTGATCTTGTTTATCATATTTTATTGTAAAATCATGTGTTTGATTTGTTCCTAACGTATTATTCCTATAAGATATATTTGTAAATACGCCAAAGATTATCGAAAGAGAGTAGTGCACTGATAGGATTCGTAAGTAAGTAAACTATTTTCAGGCGGGAGTTGGGGTTTTAATTAAAAAATGGACTTTTAACAAATTAACGATAATGAGGTAAAATAGTTGTACATCGGCTATCAGATGCATTAATCGTAAGAACCTGAATTGAGTTAACATTCTCCAAAAAACTTAACAAGAAGTGCTTAGCAGATAGTATAATACGGCGCTATATATCTCCATATCTTGAAGTAAGGGCCGCTTAATGGAAACATGAATAAAATATATCATTAGATACTTACGGAAAAATAGATATATAGAGGGACACCGTTTTGAACACACATAATTATTCAATTTATTTCTGAGTACTCGTATCGGTCATCTCACTTATTCGATATTGACATCTCTTTTATTGAATCTGTCTGGGATAATGTGATTATAAAAAGTCCGTAGATGTAACCGTGCTGCGGTGATCATGAGGACTTAAATGCAACGCGTTTGTTCCATCGCATGACAAAAAGTAATCATGTGCATAGTAACTTTCATTTTAAATACAAATGTACTCATTTCTACTTTTATTAAAATAACACACAAGTGTGATATAACGCACGCGTACAATGGCTGTGAAGGAGTGTTCAGTTGTGCACTGCATACTTTTAGAATAACCAAAAAATTGCTATGTAGACCAATGTCTGTTTAGATCTGCGCAGTTGTTGAAATTAAAAGGGAAGCATAACGGCATGAAAAATTTCATTACGTCGTACTAGTAGTACTCGTTTTATACTTAGGAAATAGATATCAATTCTGAGTGCATTGTTTGAGTTCAAATGTGTAGTAATATAAGCACGAAGGCCGATAGGCCTAAGTGATTAATTACAAAGCATTTGAATGAAAAACGTGCATTATTTTACAATAATGCACGAAGAATTAATATCTATTTCCATTCTAATACGTCAAGTAAAAATTTAATTATTTCTATAAAGTTGGACTTTATGTTTGGTGGTTGAATTTGTTTTCGCCTCAGAGTTTCCAATAGAAACGTTCTTTAAAGGCCGTTCCAATGGGTTGGAAAAAAACGTCGTTAAATCTACCGCGTGTAGAACCATTTTGAGAATAACGAATTTTGAAAAAGTTTTATCAACTTTGTTTGTTTATTTTATTTCAGTCTATAATTTTCCAAGCGAAATACAAATTATTAAAAGTGAAATAAATGTAAAACTTAACTCGTTTGAGACATTAAAATAGCGTACTTGATTTGATTTGTTTGCACGCGCTGTTTTGCGCTACATTGTGACGTCACGTAAACAACACTTTAAACGTCTGTACAGCGTTAACGACTGAATTAAAGATATTGGTGTTCGGATTCATTTTCTTAGTTAGACCATTTTCTTTCATTTTAGATAGTTTTCACAACAAAATTCTACAAAAAATTGTTTTTATTTATCAGATTTTTCAAACAAAATGACGCCCTCAATGTGAAAATACACAGGGAGATAATAAGAACGGCGAATGCATTGTTGTAGAATAATTCACGCTTTGGGCCTTATTTATAATTTTCCGATAGTGTTAGAATGTGGAGTCAATGTCGTTTTTTGCAAGGAACCCGACACCATGCATATAATCTATATATAGACAGGGCTTTTACGCTCGTAATGGTTTATCCTAATGCCTTAGACATTATTAATTTTATCGCAATTAAACGATATCTTATTTCTTTAAAAAGCAAATGACCAACAATAAAAATCAAATTTGAGCATAAACATAGTATACATGTATAAGACATTAACAGTATCAGACCCGTTTCCAAATCTAACCTAAATTAAAATACACATATACGTGCGACATTGCTTTATTACTATATAAAATGTGGCTATTAAAGTTGTTTAAGCCGCACATCACTATCCAAATCATCTCAAGAGAAAAAAATACAAAACTTTAAAATATATGCATTTAAATTCCTTCAACACAAACTTTTTCCTACTTTCTAAAAGTAAACAAACGGATAGATAAAAAAATCAGATGTTTTATTACAATCCAACGAAACACCAATGCGTTTTGTTCCGTGTAAAAGAGTTTCCCTTTTAGATCTACCTTTGCTATTTATAGATGAAAGGTGCTTACGAATGCACCGTTTATGAGTAGGCTCAATCAAACCATGCCTGCAACATGTTCAATTTTATCATTTTGGGCGATCTTTACATTTTTCTCTATTAAATTTAGCTTGGTTCCACGATAACAAATCTCTTTAAACTACAGACAGTTGCACAGTCCATCATTTGTATACGGAAATAAGAAAACATTGTATTTCCATATGATACAAAAAACTTAAATAATAAAACTATAACACATTTTCATAGGTTAGGCCTTATCACATTTCACGAAAAAAGTTGCTTATTAAGTTATAAATTTCCATACAAATATATTGTAATATCGGTAGCATCTTTTTGACAAACTCAATTATCCCTTCTTTGTCCTGTTAGTCAGCGCAATAATGGTAAAGTGTTTTCTTCTCACAACAGAATAGAGAGACGAATAAATTTGATTTCCTGCAAGCATTGAGGGTAGACAATATTTTTGATATCCATATATGGCTAAAGTACAACACAAATTTGATTTAGTTAAGAATTTTTTCAGTGCAAAATTATCCAGTGTTAAATAAATCTTGATTATTTTTTATTGTATATATAAATGTCAATACACAATTCATTATTTATTGAGTAGATATATCTACCTTTTTTGTTTTGACTATTGTCATATTACATCTTACATAAATAACATAAAACATATATAACTACAAACGTAGAAACGACTCTGGAAGTTGTTATTTATCTTTAGAGGAAATAAGAGATGGATAATTTAATATATCATTTTCATTTGGTTTTACTTATTGTTTGATTTGATATCTATTTTACCTCGTAAGACTAAATCAATAACATAACAGGGTTGTAATTATTTAGTGAATGTTTGTCCTTATTATTTGAAGTGTTGTTGTTGCAATTTGATGATATTCATAGTAACACAATTTTACAAATGCAAATGCCTTGGGAAATATATGTTGTAGAGTTAAAAATTGCATTTTAAAGTGCAAACTTTAATTCAAGATTTTGCCATCTCAGCATAAGGCTTTTTAATTTCAATTTCTAGGAATTAAACTTTTGTCAAGATTATCTAGATGTTTGGGATTCACAAAAATATGTCACCTTGTTTTCTAACAAATTGTGTTTATGTTCACTGGTCATTTCCTTTACCAGATAGTGAATTATATAAAGAGCCTTTTAATATTATCTGCATGAAACAAATATTGTTGTTATTTTGTTTTAATTTAGACGAACTAATTTATTAAAAAGGTCTTTTTATCTTGACCTGAGAAATATGTTTTAAGTTTTTCTACTGACCGAACACATATAGTATGCCTAGAAGGATTTTTATGGCTTTTTAATTTTTACATGGACAGGCTCAGTCAAACCGGGTCTGAAACATTTTCAGTTCTGCCGTTTAAGGGATTCCTATTTTCTTTATTTTCTAGTTACACTTGTTGTGTACAAGTGTCAAAATTTATTAATTGTCGTAATTCGTTAGTATCCCATTTCTCATTTTTCCAATTCTCTAGCCTCCGGTGTTTTTTACCTACACAGTTGTCCATTTAGCAGCCTTTAAAATGAATTACCTTCTTAATTCTAAAAGTCGTTTTGATATTCTTGTGATGTTCTCAATTAAATTGTTACAGCAATGGTCCAGTGTTGCCGAATTTTGTTAGGAGCTGCTATCATTAAATGCTGACTGCCCTTGTCTTATATTTGCACATTTAGGTCAATTAAAATTAAAAAGTAAGATTACAGCCTAAGAACAGGAACTTCTAAACTCTGATTCCAAAGGAAGTCAAATGAAATAAGTAATACACTTTCATTTTTGTTAATCATATTAATTTGTGTTTTACTTTTTATAATCAATAAATAGTGATATAAATATTGATATGAATAATGTGTTTAGTCGGTTATTATCCTATGAATTCTACCCTATATCTTTGACTTAGCTCATTTAAAGCAATTTAATTTTAACATGTCACGTTTTTGTACAACTCACAAAAGAACTTTTGAATATTATTAAAGTTAGAAAGTGTTTTTATATAACAAATAATGTTGTTTAGAAAATGAAATCAAGAACGGTCTTGCCTAATGAGGATATAACATTTTGAAGGCTAACAGATGAAAAAGTTCTTGTACATATAAGAGAAGTCAGTAAAATCCTTTTTCAAGATGTACTTGGATAGAATAATTTTTATAAATAATACTTATTATCTGTGGATTTATAAACAAAGTATTTATTCCATTCTTTAAATATATTGATATAAAGGAACGTTTACAAAAATATGTGATACAATACCTTTGTATGTTTTTTTGAGAAATATCTATAAATCAATTTTTAAATATATAGTAAAAAATCTGGAAACAAAGTGATCCCTCGGAAGCATTAATCAAAACAAAATTACAAGAGAATTACAGACACGGTCTGATTGAGTCTGTACATGAGGGATAATGAATACATGCAACATCCCTCACACCCCCTGGCACCGGCTTGAGCGGTACTCAATTCTTAACACTTAATAGTGATGGCATCAGTGATCCCGAAGGACCAGAAAAATATAACAACACTGAAGAGTATTAACAGAAGTGCCATACCTTTCTTGTGCTTTTTGACATATTTTATCAATTGTTTCCTTATTTTGTATATTGTTTAAACGGTAATATATCAGTTTTTTTCTTTAGTGTTTTTCATAATTATGATACTTAATACTTGCTTTTATTTCTTTTGTTAAGTGTAAAAATACTTCTAAGGCTTAATGATTATTGTTTTATGTCATTGCCTTGAATTATCCGTGAGTTATCTGACTGCAGATAATTAGCTAGAAAGTAATTACTTTTAGTAAGGAAAATGTCAATGTAATTGGTTAAAAGAAATTGTTTTCAGAAAATAACTATGTTAGTGAGGCAGATTATAAGTGTACATTATTGTGATTTAAATAATCCCATCATTATAAGCGTTTCTTTGAGCTTTCTCTTGAAAGAGGGTCATACTTTTTTGTTTTCTTTTGTGGTTAGTACACCCAATTTTATTTCCTTCGTGGTAAGCTCAAAATATTAAAAAGTTACATATTCTTACTGGAAATAACACTCGAACTTTCTCACAATTTATTGGAGTGATTGTTTAATAATTTTGTTTACATCTATTGACGTATTCGGAATTCAGTGACACACGTTCTCTTGCTCATCGTAGAACACAATGCAAGTCAAAACTCCTGGCTATGTTTTGTACAAATTGTCGTCCAACAATCATTCATTCCTGGTAGTTTGCCTCGATACTTGTTTTCACGTATACGCAATTTTCTTATTTCTCTCTGCTAAGCTGAATGTGACATATTTATAAATTTATGACAGTGGTTACGCTGTATCAATCATAATACACTTTGATAACTGGAGTCAATGCGTTTGCCTTATCAGAAATAGACCAAGCGTATAATAAGTAACTAAGAACTATCAAATTGCTTGACTTACACATGTAATTGAAAATATACAACTGTTATTAATAACTTAAGCGGTATCTTTATTTTATTGTAGAAATAAAATGCTAGCATACGACAAGGCAGAAAGGGTACAAAATGATAAAATTAATAAAAAATTGTCACCTATAATTTTGTGATTTTTTCACTGATGAAAAGAGATTTAAGAGAGCATCTTCCTTTCTAATAAAATGTTTTAAACTAACACAAAAATATGACAAACGTATGAAACAATTATATATACATTTGGTTAAAACCCCTGTCACACTAGGACGGCGTTCTTACGGCGTCCAAAGAAAATTCAGAACGCCAAGGTGAGCGCAGTAAGATCGCAAACATCGCCACAGCATCGCCGTAGCATCGTAGTGGCATCGCATAGAACGCCGACCAACGGCGCGCATTTTGAACATGCTCAAAACAAACGCCGTCACTTGGCGTTCTAAAATGAGCGCAGTAGCATCGCAGTAAGGACGCCGTAGCAACTCAGTAGCATCTCCTACAACGCAACAGGAGCGCTGCGAAAGCGCAAAAGGAACGCCGAATGAACGCCGTGGTTATCCACGGCGCTTGTACGGAGACTGTGCGACGTCTTTACCGCGCTTAAACTGCGTGTGCACGGCGCTTTCATGGAGCTTTACGATTTCAACGCAGTGTGAGCGCCGCGAGAGCGTCGTATGAGCGCCGTAAATGCGCAGTGAAAGCGCAAAGAAAGTCATAGAAGCGCAGTCCGAACGTAGACATTCGCCAACTTAAACGCCGTCGAAGCTCCGTAGCATCGCCATGATCGCCGTGAGGACGCCGTGAAGACGCCGTGAAGTCTTCATGACATCAACAATATCACATTTTTTATTGCGACCTCGCGGCGCTTTGTTAAATTTAACAACGCCGTGCGAACGCAGTGAAAGCGCATTCTAGTGTAACAGGGCCTTTACGAGGGGTAACGACAATAATGTGAAAATTATATTTTGATTATTGCTAAACATCATTATTTCCTCGCATATACCAAGGCTGTTTACTAAGGTTGTTTAGTGGAAAACAAACCATTGATGTTCTCTTTTTGAATATGCTAGAAAGACTGTATTGGAGCCTTGTAACGACAAATGTATATCTCCAGTGTAATTATTTGCTGCGATAGTAAATTTAATACCCAATGATTTCTGTGATTGCTTTTCGCAGTATAATGTAAATCTGGCACCAGCATGTGTTCTAGTCGGAACATTACGTGACAATCCTTTATTCTTCTTTATTTAGGAACAAACTAAAACAAAACTGTGTTATGTCCGATCGTGTCTATTGCTCACGAACTCTAATAGAAGTTAATTTAACCAAATTTATCACTTTAACTTTATTACAGTTCTCTGTAAATCTGTTTCTTCAGTTAACACTGATATATTTGTATTATTTACGAAATTTTGCTTAATGTAAGCGCTATCCGCAATCAAAGATATGACGAAATAGACTACAAACTGTTTTGATGTCACCAGAGTAATTTATTTAATCATTATGAGAAAATGTCAAAGGGAACTGCAATGGTAAATAGCATCCATATATACAAATACTGTTTAGTGGAAAACAAACCACTGATGTTCTCGGCCTTGAGTATGCTAAAAAAGATTTTAGAGAAAGCTGGCAACGACAAATGTATACCTCCAGTGTAATTATTTGCTGTGGTCCTGAATTAAATAAATAATGATTTCTGTGATTGCTTTTTAGAGTGTAATGTAAATCTCTCCTTATCGTAACATTACGTGGCAATTCTTTTTTTTCTTCTTTTATTTAGGAAAAGGATACAAACAAGTGTTATATTCCTCACAAAAGAGAAATTAATTTAACATTTTCACGTTTACTTTATTACAACTCTGTTTCGTCCGTTTAGGCTGATATATATTTTTATCATTCACAAAATCCTGCTGAATCCAAACGCTATCAACAATAGACGAATTGAAAGAAAAATGCCAGTTTTATTTCAATAACAGTTTAATCAAATAAAACCGTATTACAAAAAAGCGCACCAGATTTATAACCGATATCTATTGAATAAATATTCATGAATATACAAATCTGATCAAAACTCAGTTGCTAACACGTGTTATTTAGTATTTAACTGTTTAACTAAGAACTCAACATTTACACGTCTTTCTTATATTTGTTTCAAAGCATGTTACTTCGCATATTAGTGCTGAGGATTTTTATCATTACAGTAACTGTTATTAGTTTGTTAATTGTAACTTTATTGGCATGTCCCTCCCTTTTTCTTTATCTTTTTGCCCTTTCCCGTTTTCGATTTGGTTCATTTTACCTTATATGTGCCATGCTAGTTTGGCTTTGCTGTGTCAGGGGCTTCGTATTGTGATTAGCACCGCCTTGTCTTGCTTTATTTGTTAAAGAATGTATGTAATTAAAATGTCATCAAGCAACATGATACATATGAGATGAAGGAAAATCCTATATGAGACAAGCAGCTGTATGTTTTAATATATATTTGTATATACAACTATTTCATGACAGATAAGTGTTCCAAGGACATGTTCACTGCTATGAAATATTTATGTTCCAGGCGTTATTAAGATTGAAGCAAACTATGCAATGTCTAACATATTTCCCTGCGTCAGTTGACAATTGAAAACCATTGGAAATGTAAAGGATCTTCTAACACAATTATTACTTAGAGAGGTCTTTTGTCAAATCCTCAATATTTAATCATACAAGGTAATCTCAACGGAATTACAATTTAAAGTTCCACAGTAGTTCAATATTATCTATCTTAATAAGGATAATTCGCACTGTGTATTGTTCAAATAATAACGTTTTTTATATAAGTACATGTCAAACTTAACTTTCAATAACTTGAGAAAAAAATTGGGATTTTTATACTCTTTTAAATACATTTTTTTGTAATTAAAACATAAACAACTTCTTTTTTCGTTTTCTACTGCAGACATTTCCAAGATTATTTTACAAATCTCCAACCTACCTTATGGTAAATTACTATTACAATTGTTGTAAATCTTTGTAACCGTCACATGAATCAAATAGTAAAGACTGTTATTTTAAGTGCATTAATACCACATATCATTTTTTCAGTGTCGTCGTTACAAGATAACGTGTAATAACTTTGTTTGTCATTATGATTTTAAGATACTCAGTAGCCTCTTTTATTTATATTTCATTATTACTACCGCCTTTGTCTTAATGAATGAATAATTGAAATAATGATATGATTTTATGAAAGAAATAAAAGGAATTCATGTTGATATTTATATTTTTAATAATTTAATGGCAGAAACGGAATGTAATGTGTTTTAAAGGCATGCTACAGTTTCATACTTCATAGTCATATAGTACCAATGTATTCTTACATTTGAACGTTCTGCCATTACAAACAGTATGCCAAAACTGAAGTGGAGAAATCAACAACGAAAGACTAACATATAAATATTGATAGAGCTAGAAGAACGCAATACAAATGATTTATTTCATCAAGTTTATTAGATTATAGAGTACACGTCACCGCCAGTTCTTTTTCAAAAATAACAGAAGTAAACTAATAAAGAAAGACAAGCACAAGATCCAGATGTTTTTATCGAAGCTACTGGTAATTATGGTTCTTTGCAACACAAACGTTGTTGTATTTATCCTGACAGAACTGAACAAATGAAGCACTGCTATTACTTTTACATATGCTAAACGTCACATGAAATTTGAAAACTTTTATATGTGTATATTTATAGGAAAATTGGAGTGTTCTTCTGTTATATGATCTCTTTAATTGTAATAATACAATGGTCTAAACATCAATGGAGGGCAAACATTAATATATAACATGACGCATCACATGACACAAAGATTATATTGAAATATGTATACTGATTTGAAATATTTTTCGATAATTAATCAGACTGACTTATTTTTAATTTAGATATAATTTAATAATTGAGGCATCATTTGCGAGCCGGGCATAGCCTTATGACGAAATATATGGCCAAACAATTTCATATTTCGTTTAAAATATTAGTTGTAGCATCTCAAATTTAGAAATATAAGAAATACTACATACAATGTTGGTTTTAAATTTAATTCAGATATCTATGCATTTAAAAAGCAATCAATAAGGCAAGCCAAATCAAATAATCATGTCATAAACTAGATAATAAATATGTATTAATAAGCTTGAAAAGGACGTATGTACATCTTTGAATAATGTGCCTGGTGGGCATTGCTTCCATTCCAATTTATTTTTACTTGGTATGTATGTCTAATTTTGACTTCCTGCGGAAAACATTACACATGTTAGCTTTGCTTGAAAAGGAATCTTTTAATTTAAAGAAAAATATTGCATGTGTTAAAATGGCTAGCGTCCGTCGTTTTCTAATGATTTATGTAAGAAGCAAATATTTTTCATATCAGTAGAGTGCCAACTGACAACAGGATCTTTTAGAAGTTTATATCTCTTGAATTATTCTCTAATAATAGTGAAAAATTCAGTCTCAGTTTGATTAAGTCTGTGTAAAGTGCATAATGTTATACATGTAATTAAAAGGTCAGTAAAATATAACATTATATCTGCAGGAATTGAAAACAACATGTCACAGAAACCTATAATATAGTATTACTAATGAAACCAGAACAGAGCGAGACTTAATCATGTCAAAACAATCCGATGTGTCCGTTCTTTTAGCAATTTTAACTCATCCATTTACAGTGACAATCAAATTTATTGTTAAGTCTATATTCATTAGTCAATTGTAACCACATGAATGTCATTCTGGCGGAAAAGTTATATTTTTCATTCCTGGTATAGACCAAACCGGAAGGTAAAATGTATAATGAAGTCATTGGTAAATGATCCCGCAAAGGGAATGGTAAATGACAAAACCGCAAAAATAGTAGTTTTTAATACGCGTTTATAATTAAAAATGTTTAAAGTCAGCAAGATGTAAATATCAGAATTCTCAATTAATAGTAACTCAAAGAAAGCAATTAATACCCTTAAATAAATAACGATGTAACAAATAATTGTCACCAGAATTTCCTCTTATACTTACTATAATGAGGTAAAGAGTATGTGAAAGAGTTGTTCTTGTTCAACGTTATACCCTGTTTTTGTTTGTTAGAATCCGTCTTTAGAAGAATAGATTTTTAAGAAAAAAATAAAATATCAGAAAATGTAAAACAGAATAATGTATATATGACGTTGCAATGTTCCCGTTTGGTAACTATAAATCTGTTAATTTATGGACGTAAATTTGTCTGTAAACTGCCTTTCATTTTTTGATAGTTTAAACTGCGACCGTTAATGCTATATGCAAGTTTTTGTCAGTTTGATTGGCATTGCAATATTTTCGTTTTACCGAATATAAACATGAATTTCTTATTCACAAAATTAGCTTCGTGTTACTCTGGCTTGATCTTCTTCGATAAAACCCATAAGTATCTTAATCTTGCATAATGGTTTTCAGACCGCTTATTTCCACAAAGTAATTGCTAACTGCAGGATACTTATTGATTACCATACATTTTCGTAATTTAAGGTTGCCAAAATACTGGATTTGCCAAAGTACTGAATTGAAAGTTCAACAGAATAAGATGAATTTAGCTTTAGGGTATTTAATTACGTTTGAAAATTAAAACAGAGAAATAAATGAGCATGTGCATGCAGTCTGTAAATTCTTAGCAGTGGAAACGGCAATGAAAGTGCACTACAGTACTAGAGGCTGTAGTTTACAATATAAATGCTTACGTTTTTAAGTTTTTAAAAGGCATTGCTTTTTTTAAATAAAAAGAATATTTAACTAAGATGTTTGTTATTCAGCTATGACTGCTGAATAATGATATCAATTTATACGTTTTGATAATCATTTATTTATGCTATACAGATTTTGTGGAATACTTTTAGTTCAGGAAATACATGTGTAACAATAACATATTATGTTGATGATAAGATTCGATGAATACATTTCAGCATAATAACGTCCGAAAATAGTCTCTGTTAAAATGCAAACGCAATGCCGCACTGCTTTGATTTAATAAAATAAATGCAAACAATATATGTTATGTTGAAAATGAATTAACAGCCCATGTTCAGAAGCAGAATATTTTACAATTTTTGTCTTGCTAACAATGCAATAATGTCAATTATCTTCATAAACAATGAACCAAAAGAAAACCCAACTAAAAACAACAACAACAAAAATAAAATAAAAAGGCCGCCAATTTAGCTGAAAGTCTCTCCAATTATTTTGTTCTTCTTATTTCAATTTTCTTGCCATTGAAATTGTTCTTTTGTGACACGGAGTTAAAGTGTAAAATCGCCGAGTAACATATTTTGTATGTACTTTTCTGAATTAATGGAAGAACTTATATATGAAATTGAGTAAAATATGACCATCGATATCTAAAATTTATGAAATATTATTATTAATATTTATAATAATCCCAAATCATTTCAATATCATTTTAGAATAGTTATAAAAAATGAGAAAAAGAGAAAAAATGTATTTTACAAACAGTAAGTTTAATCGTTGTAGAATCCTTTACTATATGATGTTTGGTATGTGCCATGTCAGAAACATTGTAAATAAAAATTGTAAAATTGCAATCTGAAAATAGGCACTAATGTGCATAATCATTAGAGTAACATATATAGGCAAGGGATGGCCGCATTCAACGAATGCACTCCAAACCAAATCAGGCAACACAGAACTGCCGAAAAGGAACCAAACACAAGCAGGATATAGAACTAAAGACATATGCTTATTTAATATTGGTTATACTAAGTACTACCTGTACACAACTGACATATCCAATCAATCATAGATGGTCATGAATGTTTTAATTCGCATTATGATTTGCATTGAAAGTGAAACGACCGCATCTGTAAATGCGTTAAGAAATTGTAATTGATAATATATCCTTATGCTATTGACATTGTCATACACTTAACTATTATTTCTACATGTGTTAGGGACAACCGAATATATTGCATGTATCAACGCAACACTTTAAACTACCTTCTAAGGACATGGATTTTATAATTTTTGTTATTCATTAAAATGTTTTGTCTTTAATAACATTTGGTAACTCCTAATTAATCATTAATACTACAAAAAGGCAAACGTTACTAATAAAATGATTTTCGTATTGTTTTACAACAGTATATAGCCAAGTAAAAAAAGAACTACTAGTTTTACATATTGGTTTTGAAACAACTTATTTCCGCAGAGTAATTGCTAACTGCAGGACAGTACTGCAGGACTTTCCATCCATTTCCTTAATTTGAGGTTGCCAAAATATCGAAAAGAACGTTCAACCAAATACAATGATTTTGCCCTAACGGAATTGATTTGTGTTTGAAAATTGAAAAGAACATGTTCGCGAGAATGCTGACTGTTTCAAAAATAAATGTTTAAATTTTCACTGTGAATATATAGCTTTCTTCTTTAAATGAATATGCTTGCTAAAAATAGTTTGCAAGTAATTCTAGTTTATATTTACTAACAACATATTAAAAACCTGGCAATGAGTGGAGAATGAACTAGTTATCTATTGTAAATTGATTAAACATCACATTCATAGCTGTATGCACTATTAAAGTTATCATTTTAGCTTAGTTTATCTAAGATAAAATAGATACACTGATCTGTTGAATGATAAAGCCTGTCCAAAAAATTACAATGAACTACTCTCCCACTTGATTCTTCGATATATGTCCAACATTATTCATGAACATAAATATATATCTGGCAAAAACACATCACTGAATCTGATCAAAACTTTAAATCGCAAATGACACGCTAAAAATGTTGGTTTAATTTTGTTCTACTCTTTTGGACATCACATATATTTAAAAATTTGACTTTGTACATGTCTAACATGTTTTTACAGATTATGACATATAGATATTCTGCCAATTAACTAACGGTAATTTCACAAGCCTTTCAAATTGGTACAGGTTTATGTTTTGTTTATTTGATTCATGCTTCGGTCCGATAGTACATCCTTTAACATATATGGGTGTACAAGCAGTATATGTTTAAAGAGAAACTTTACAAATCGGTTAGCTTAATCATCGTTTTTTAATTTGGGATATATTTAGCAATATTGGATATTGCTGTTGAAAGTGAATCTAGTGAGACTAAATTGTACTTTTTTCTCTTCGTTACAGTGACTTTGGCTTAGTGTGGACATATATAAATGTCACTTATATTTAGGAGAGATAATTTTTCATTGCGGACAAGTCAATGTTTAAAATCCTTGTTTTAGCTCGGGAATGAAGAATGCTTCCAGTTCCATCTGATTTTGTACTCATGGTTAACTATTGCTGGATTCCTTTTAAGAACAAATGTCGTACCGTAAGAAGAGGTCGACATATATATATGACAAATATGAAATTAGTTATCTGGTTAATCGCGTTATGGTTACTACGTTGGTTTGCTGTTTTACATTGTTTTGGTCCCTTCCAAAGGACATAATTATGTCCATCATAGATAGTTACAATATTGATTTTCACGGATTAGCTCAGATCAGCTACGGCAAGTGTATTGAGTGAACCCATCATGTCATAGACTAGTTCTTATGTGAAAATGTGTTCTTTGAAGTCTCTTATTGAAATGTTTATAATTTTCGTCGTTTCATAGGGATCACGTGTGTAATCACAATCGACATGAAAACGACAGCCGAATCATTTCCAATGAGCATTTTCAATTTACAGTCAGTAATTGTCCAAAATCCACATAAATTGCGCGCACACATTACACGAATCATTAATATGACACGATATTGTTTGGATTATTTTGTTAAAGCTCTTAATAAAGATGAATTAATTCCTTTCAAGTTATTTCATAGATTGAAATATCTTGATATTTTAGAATATTGAACAGTTGTAAACAACGCAACGTGTATAGCTTAACCGTTAAAAGAACGTGTTTTTGATTTTGTCATCAACATCATGTTATACGAGTATAAATGAAACACAGTTTTGTTAAATACTATAAAGAAGTTATCATTTTATCATTTTAAGTCAAACATATAAGTGCGAAGGTAATTAAAAGCACGCCAGTAAACGCTAGTCAGTAGAATAACACATTTATCAAGCAAATATCAAGATTAAGAAAACAAAATGAATGAATCTTTGTTGCCAACTGCAACAAAACATCCAGTTTGTTGACTATAAATAAACGGGAAAAAAGACGATCAAAATATAAATGCGCGTTTTACTTGTATTCTGATTTAGATTACAGGCTCTTACTCTTAAATTAGGGTGGGGTGAAGATTTAAATAACGAAACAATAACAATCACTAAAATATTTGCAACCTGAGTTGAGTGCTTCAATACCAAGGTGTATGTCGGTAATTTATCGTAATGCTTCTGATTAATAACCTTTTTCCCTACAATGGCGAAATGATACGATACTTTAATTGACAGTGTAATCCAAAACATGGACATTAAAATGGTTGGCCGGATGCAACTGTTATTATATAAATATCTGGAAAAATATAACAGGTCTTGCAATCAGAATATTCAAAACGAAATGTTGCACAGTATGCATGCAAAAAGGAAAAAAGATGTAACAATTGAAAACTTTAAAAATAATTAATGATACGGTTCTAAATTTTGCAAATAAGGAAAAGTGGAAATATTCACAGTTAAAAAGAAGCAGTAAAGTATCTCTATAAAGTTACAGAGCTTGGTAAGAATTACACGTAATTAATATATGGTAATTAACAATTCAAACTTCCTACGTTTTGTTTGAAGTAGGAACTAATTATAAAGTTTAATGTATATCCGCTTTTTAAGCGCTACTATCAGCTTAATTTGATTGCACGATCAATGAAATCATTTATTCAGCAAATAAATATTTCTATATGAAGTCGTCACATTTTTTCCCCTTTCTGTTAACTCGTCTGTCAAATAAACACATATAGTCGAAAGGCGACCTCATAAAGCATGTTTTTGTATAAAACCGTATTCCGTCCTGCATGTATAGATGTCCTAAATAAGTGCATAAAGATCATATATAGTTTACTAAAACATTTGAAAAATAGCATAAATCAAAAATTTATACTTATCGAGCTGAATTGTCTCTATTTATATAATAAATTGTCTTCAAACAGAAATATTTGCATTCATGTTTACAAACCACTGAATTGTGCATTTTTCTATACCAAATATCTACACATAGAGGTTATGCAGTATTCTTCCGATATTGACACATGCTTTTAATATTTGCTTCAGTTGGATGCAATTTGTCTCTTATACAGCTCTCCTGAGTATAATATTTACATTTTTATACCCGTAACCAGAAAGATTTACGTCTTTATTATATATTATATTAACTTGATGTTTAGTGATGACTTCTCTCTCTACGGTGCTTGAAATATTTATAGATGGCTTGAAAGATTATGTGCCTGAACGTTTCAGAATGTAGAAAACAAATTGTCCAAATATGGGCTAAGTTAAGACTGTAAAACATTTATTAAGATGCCTCTAAACATATTTTATAGAATGAGATACTCCTCAGTGAAAAATAAAAACACTCATAGAAAAAGATAAAGGTAAAAACGATGTCATTTGTTTGTTATTCTTGTGTGTTGTTGTTGTATTAAGCTTTAAATAAATTACAAATAACAATAATAATGATGATAATAATAATAATATTATTATTAAAGCATAAACTAACATAAATAATGATTAAAATAATAATTTTAAGAAATCTGAGAATTTTGGACAGTTTGCCAAAATTGCAGGTTTAAATCTTATCGACATTATATTATCTTATTTAAATGTATGATTTCATACTTGCAATTGTAATTTAATATCAAACTTAACATAGTCGTCAGATGCAAGAGAGGTACAATTGGTTCGAAGTCTGGTATGCATTATTTGGTCTCTTCGCTCACCATAGTATAAGTTAGATATATTTGATACTTCACTTTTAAGACTGCGTTTAAAAGCGACAAGCGTAGGATCATGCTGGGTTTGAACTGGGAGGGCGTTGAAGTATCTTATTACAGATAGTAGAAAGGATTTAAAGTACGTGATTGAATGGTCTGTATATCTTGGGCATTCCTTAGGGAATATCGATGTTCGGAGCCAAAAGAAGAAGGGACAAGATCAGAGAGATAGTCTGGAGTGACATTATTTTTAATTTTTAAAAATAAGAAAAGTTAATGATTGGATCCCCTTTTTCTAAAGTTTCCCAGCCAATTTCAGACATAAGATGGTCAGTAGAGACGAGTTTGGTTGTTCATGACCCTATTCTTGCAGCTTCATGTTGAATTTGTGCTAGTTCCTTTTTTTTTAATTTGGTGAATAATAGCGAAAATTAAAACATCGCGAAAAAAAACTGGATTTACAGTATTGCATCTTAAAGGGAGACACAGGCAAAATTTTCATTTCTTAGTTTTGAAATTTTCATTCATTATTCTGTAAATGTCCTCAAAATGAATACACTAAACAGTCAAAGGAACAAAACTTTTCTCCATATAAAGAATAAAATGGTGTTTTCCTAACTTGACCCGCGTGGGTCAGGTTAGAGCGCTAAAATTTCACAATAGTTGTCACTCTGTACTCTGGAAACGTTAAAAAACATGTCAAATCAATTACTTAGACTTGTTTCAATCATACAATATCCACAATATTTGTTATTGTAACTTCCAGGGTTTGTTAAAATCGCATGACTTGTTTTTAAACTATTCGGTGATTCTGTTCGCGTCAAAATTTCGTTCAACATATATTATAGATATATTTAAACTTCAAACCCAAAATATATAGAATTTATACAGAAATTCATGTTGGAAATTTAAGAAATGTCATTTTAGGGTGATTTGAGTACAGAAAATCATTTTTATATTTTTGCCATTATTTTGCCTGAGTATCCCTTTAATATTTATGTCTTGTATTTTGTCTCATCTATTGTGTGCATTCTTCTGATATCTGCATCTGTATATCAAATGGGTTATCAACATGTGATAATATTATTTTTTTAAAACTACCTCGTGTTTCTAGTGATTCAATTATTCATTCAATATCAGCTTTTTGTTGCCATAAGATATAACAGACATTTTGTTGATTGTTGTATTAATTTTCTACAGAAATACTCGCCAGTCAAGTCAGTTGCTTGTAATTTAAGGAATAAGACTGGTCTTTCATGTACAAATTATTGAAGTAATTTTTCAATGTTTTTTTTAAACAAGAATATTGATCTGCCATTTTGATCCCCTTGTGGCTACGGTATTGCCTATACGAGTCTACACTTCAGAATAGCAGACACCGTTTATCCCTGCGTAATCGTAAGAGGGTTTTAAGTATTAGAGTCTATCAATCTCTTCGCTTCACAGGTGAGGTGGTTTTGAACTCTAGTGTTGCTTAAAGTTTGTAACACCCGAGGTTAGACTAAATCATTTTTACTTGTTTCAGCGCCATATGACCTACACTGTGTTGGTGCGCTGTAAAACTAAACAAAACAAATCTGCTTTTTTTGTAAGAAGTCGAACAGTGCTAGCGGGTTTCAAATCACATTTATACTTGTGTTTGGCTACGACCAGTGCTGAATGTATTTTACTTTTGTACTTTAGAGAAAAGGGTTAGTTATTTGATATTTACTTTTTTGAAGTAAACAGGTTGGATTAGTCAGAGCAAGTCCAACCTGTGGATTCAGGTTTTCCTAAGCAACCGATGGCCTACCTTGCCATCACCAGCAAGTCCGACTACTCCACCCTACAAGCTGACCTCGACAAACTAGCTGTCTGGGAAGAGAAATGGAAAATGTCATTCCACCCAGACAAATGCCAAGTCCTCACCATCTCCATGAAAAGAAGCACCATCTATTACAACTACACTCTCCATGGTCATACTCTAGAGCACGTCACATCAGCTAAATACCTCGGATCACCCTGAGTAACAACCTAGACTGGGGCAAACATATACATAACATCTGTAACAAAGCCAACCGTACCATCAGCTACCTGCGAAGAAAATTTAACATCGCCTCTACTTCCACCAGCCTAAAAAGCTCTAGTCCGCCCAATAGTGGAGTATGCAAGCACTGTCTGGGACCCCAACGATAAGGGAAACATACACCGTCTAGACATGGTCCAACGACGAGCTGCACGGTATGTTAAGAACAAGTATCACAACATGTCCAGCGTCAAAGACATGCTTGCAGACCTGGAATGGAAATCACTACAAGAACATCGTAAGGAGGCCAGACTGATCATGCTCTACAAGGACATCAACAGCAAGGTCATTCTAGAAAACTCACAACTCATATCTTCCAACTCCACATCTACAAGAAATACACATAACCTATCCTACAAATTCCCTACTGCCGCACACAATGTCATATACAATCCTTTTTCCTTCCCACGCAACATCAAAGACTGGAACAGCCTCCCTCCGGATGCTATGTCTGCCGGTACAGTTGAGTCATTTCGTACTCATCTGTCCCAACTCTATATCTACACCACACTCTTGTCGGTTTTTAACCTGCACTGTATATATTCCTCACTATTTTTTACTCTTTCTTTCCCTCTTGCGCATTAACATGGCAGTAAAATTCAGTTAGTTGAAGGTGGCCAGTATATTGGAAGAAGAAAAAAGAAAAGTCTAAGTTTGTAGTACCCGTTACAGGAAAGATTGCGGATAATGTGATCTAGATTTCGCTAAGATTGGCCATAAGTTATAGTTCATTTATTATTGATTACAGCCAAGATAAGAACGGAACACTGACAAGAATCAAATCAAAAACACATTTAACAAGTTTTGAAAGCATGATGTATTATAAAATCATAAAGTTATGTTTGCCATATCAATCATCTTTATTTTTCAAAACGTTCAACAATACCTGCAAAATTTGGCAAACTGGCTTTAATTGTTGCATTAAATTGATGGTGTATTTTTATAAATTCATCAGAACTGACGGTCAACAAAGTCGCAGGCAAGTGTATCAAAACATATTAAAATCTTAGAAATCATTATACATCTTGGACTTTAACAATCTAGCAGACACTTCATTATTTGCATGAAGAAAGGGCAATTCAATAAATGTTTTGAATAATTCAGTTATATAACGCTACATGCATTATGTGTGACATGCTGATCGTGTCTTAATATCGAACATCAATTACGATAGCCATATATTGAATTCACATGTTATTTTTTGTACTGGATAAGATTTATTCTGTACACAAATCTTCAAATTGTAACGCTCATTTCTTTTACTTTTTTATCATAAATAATTTGTCAAAAATCTACATACCCATAATATGTCATTGTTCAATATGATCTAGTCTACGTTTTAATAGATTAAGTATACAATGTTTTTACAGAAACATAAAATCGGAATAATGCAAAAAGTTCCCTCAAATCATAACATCTTCACAACTAAAAATGATATTACTAATTAACCATAAACATGCTAAGGTTAAAATGTTTTAGTTTTGAAAATGAATTATCTTAACACTCAAATATATACTATCAAGACATGTTTCAGGAGTAAGAAAAACACAACTGCCTCAGAATGTTTAACATTTCAAGAAAACTGCGTACTACCAGTAAATGCTATGAGAATATAATAATGGCACGAAAGTAGTGTCCAAATTAAGACAATAATATTAGTTCGGAAGTCTGCAGAATGATTATGGCGTCAGCTTACCTAAACGGTTTATACTAGACAAGTAATTGATTGATGCTATGTCAATGATGTCTGGAAGGTTAAATCAAATCTGCAAACACTTTGACTTACTATAGTATCACTTATATATGAATGCTTATTTCCTTTTTATGACTTAGATTTACGAATATCTGATTTTAGGGAATTATATCTATCCGTTTGTTTTTTGTTTTGTTTTTACATTTTCAGCCATCCAAGTACAATTTCTTTTGCGAGTAAATGACGATAATTCAATATTTATAATATATTAATAAGCTCTATTTTTGCATTGATTTTCACCAATATTATCACTTTTTAAGGCACGTTCAAAAAAGTATATAAACATTTATACGGACACCGTTTTGCACACATTAATTATTTAATTTATTTCTGTTAACAGGTATCGGTCATCTCACGTATCCAATATTGACATATTTTTTATTGAATATGTCTGAGATAATGTGATAATAAAAAAATGAATAAAGTCTAGGCTTATGTCATTTAGCTGTCTGATGAAGATGTATTTTACTAAAATAACAGAACAGAAAATTAGAAAAATATTTCTTATACTAGTTAAAGCAGTAATCAAAATTTTACTACTGAAATGGTAGTCCTGACATGATATCATCAGTTGATGTTGTGATGCGGCGGTGATCATGAGACTTTAAATATGACACATTGGTGCACTTAAATAACAAACGGTATCAATCTCAAAAACAAACGGTATATGGTCTCCAAGTAAGAATGTGATTCTTACATAATGAAATTCTAAAATAGGGTACTAGTGGTTATAAAATCTACTTATCAGGTAGACGTCAAAAGATAAATTAAACAAGCATGTAACGGTTATTATACTGTATTCAAGTAGAATACTGTAACCAATTCTTAAGAAAATATTAAACAAAATGAACTCCAAATACCACAAATAACGACCTGCTGTTTCACAACGAACTATATCATTTAAATAAAGTTTAACTTCAATTATTTAATATATAAGCATTTTAGGTTAAAATTACATGTGTATGTATATTTTTGGTGACTTTCTGTACTTTACATTAACATTCATTCCTGTATCTCGTTATAGTGTATTTAAACACGGACTTAATGTTATTATGAGTTAAACGGTTTTTTTTATATTTCACGTAGGTTAAGCGGACGCATTTGAATTTCATGTTTTACTAGATTATCTGTGCTTAAATTAAGTATCGATTCAGTGTTTGGAATCTTCATTTTGTCATGTTCATTTTATTATCCCATTGTTGACAGACAAACTTCAATATTGCAAAATATTTTCATAGTCACTTTGCAGCACAGTTTTATCAAAAAATTGATTCCAGCTTGTTTGAAATGGAAAATATTTTACGTTAAAGCAAGACTTAAGCAGATTACAGAACAAAAATGAAATCAGAAAATCTAAACAGGAATTTACTTTGAATACAAATGTAATGTCGACGAATTTTACACTTTTCTTTAAGGCCAAAGAAAGAGCCTATTTGATTTGCTTTAGTTTAGCTTAATCTACTTGCATACAGTAACATTGTAATGCTTCCGACGAATTTATAAATTACACACATGGCCTGCCATTTCTAAAACTTCTAAACAGCCTGCTGAAACGACTTATCGAAAAGAAACAATCTCACGTTGTATTCAAATGTATTGCATAAACTAAAAAAAAGCGTAGCTATTACGTTATAAGATTGCAAATAAATATTGTATTAATATCTTCTTTATGTCGTACAAACTAGATTATATCACTTTATTTGTTTATACCTCAGATTTCCGCACAACACAATAGAGATACACGGATAAATTTGATTTCCTGCAAGTGTCTGTTGATATAGAGAATAGTTCTGATAAAAAGAACAGAGCAAATTCAATCACGTATATGGATAGAGAAATAGTAAATACGTTTTGCCGTACATACTTACCAAGTGCAAAATAGTTCTTAATATTTAATTGAATACATAAATGTCAAAACAATCCATTACGTATTGAATAGAGATATTGACAGTTTCTGATTTGTGTTACATTATACCTTAAAAATGGTTTGTAAATTATGTAGGTACTTACGTGGAAAATACTCTAGAAGTTGTAATTGAAAAGTACACTTACAGCTAATTACTTTTTTCTTCAATTTATCAGATAGGTTGATTATGCTTATATAGCATGAGAGTAACTATGTAGCGTATATTTGTACACATTAATTAAATGCTTATGTATTGTGGTTGCCACTTGATCTCATCAGCAATAAAACTGTTGTATCATTAAAATGCAATTACCTTGCGAAATAATATATATTGAAAAGTTTCGAAAGCAACAAGAAGTACACACTTGTATTTAAGTTTTCTTATCATTTCAACCTCATGTGTTTTTTATGTTTGTGTTGATGTTTTTCTTTCAATTTTTGTTTGGGAATACACATACATCATTGTGTTCTCGTTTATTTGTTTGCAAAATCCGATGTTAACGATCGGTATGCTCGATCATTTCCTACAACATATAGTATGTCTGAATTATATAAAGCAGTGATTTGTGAAAAGAATAAAAGATATATTTTACAATGCCTATTCCGTGTACATTATCTGAATTTAACAAACACTACGTCACATTTCTTTTGTATTTCTCAAGTTAAGCAAACAAATGCTTCATTAAAGAAGGTCGGGAAACCAGGTCAATTACAAACCTTAGGTAAAATTGTAAAGCTGATGAACATCTTAATTTTATTTATATCATAAAAAATATTTCAAAGACCTATTTTATTTACTTTTTAAAATCTGATTCCGTAGCATTTTTATATTACATATAACTTGGATATCAAAAAAATAAATGTTTACACTTCATTGATTATAATTTGTGAAAAATGGAAAACACAATGGGTTCATTATTATTTGTGTATGTAGCCTAAATTAAATTAAATAACTTTTCAAAAGAGATTACAACCTTACCATTTTCATTTTACAAATATATCCTTTATTAGCTCACCAGAACCGAAGGTTTAGGGTGAGCTATTAGTATCAAGGGGGATACTTCGTAGTATCAGCATATTTTGATCTGTATATTATCAAAGAAATATTTTCTTTTATATTTACAACAAAGGTTTAAAAAGTACAAAAGGTTTTACATATAAGTCAAATTGTTTGAATGTGAATGCAATTGTTACTATAAGAAACGAAATGTTTGAATATTGACTGTTAAATTATTAATTATCCCTCATGTATAGACTCAATCAAACCGAGATTGCAATTTACATCTAATTTTGTTGTGATTAATGCTTCCGAGGGATCACTTTGCTTCCAGATTTTCATTAAACCATGCGTTATTTTAAAATGATAAATAAATGATAATAATTGTTAATAAAACGAATTGGCATACACAACTGTAGTTGCTAGCTGCGTCGAAAAATAGTATATTGACACATGTAGGAGCGTTAAAATAAGATCAACAAGGAAAGGCGGTTTTCAGTGAACGCAATCCCCACACGACCCAGCAACAAGAATCAGTGGCAAGGAGCCCAGGAGGACCCCAAACAAAAACAGGACAGGACGCAAAGATCACTTGTTCCTTGTTTCTTTTAACAATTCTGTCAAATGAACTCATGTCATAGAAAAGCGACCTCATAAAGCATGTTTTTGCCTAATACTGTATTTCATCATGCATGTTGAGGTGCCCTTAATAACTTAATAAAGTTCACATACTTTACTTAGGCACTTGACAAGTACATGAAGTAGCATAAATATGTTTCTTCAAATTTTGCAAAAATCATACAAAATACTTTCAGGCACATACGAATGAAATTCTGTCAGTTTTTTTATGACTTGTCTAATGGATTTTCTCTTCATTAAATTGACAAAGAATTCAAGCTAAATCTTTCTTTATTGATAAAATAAAATTGTCTTCAAACAGAAATATTTGCATTCATGTTTCAACTCACTATATTGTGCATTGTTTTTATAACACACATCAAAATTCTGAGGTTATGCAGTATTTTTCCAATATTGACACATGCATCTAATATTTGCTTCAGTTGAATGCAATTTGTCTCTGATAAAGCTCTCTTGGGTATAATATTTACAATGATTTATTTTTCACACCCGTAATCATACAGATTTACGTCTGTATTATCTATTATATTTAAGTGATGACTCCTTTCTATGGAGCATAAACTATATGTAGATAGCTGAAAAGATTATGTGCCTGAACTTTTTCAAAATGTACAACCTAGAAAGTATTTTCATTTTTGAAAACAAATTGTCTAAATATGGGCTATGTAAAGACTGAAAAACATATTAAGATGCCTCTAAACGTATATAGGATGAGACACTTCTGAGTGAAACATAAAACTTCCAACAGAAAAAAAACGAAAAAAACCGATGTCATTTGTTTGTTGTTGTTGTTTTCTCGTGAATAATTCTTCCGATGGAGTAGACTTTCTTTCTAATTTAGTGTCTATTCACATACTTATGATATTAAGTGGTTTTGTTCTTTCTTTGTCGACATCAATTTTGTTAAAATTAAAAGAAATACAACAGTCATTTTTGTTAAATTATTTTTGTTTTTAAAATATTCACTTTCAAATAAAGAGCAGGTGTCATTTGTAAAGACATAAATTTCAAAAGCGAATCGATAAAAATTGTGCCGTATTTGGTTGTTCTTTTATATTGCACCTTAATTATTTATGTCTTATTTTTTTTATTTATTGTGCGCATTCTTCTGTTATATGTATCTGTATATCAAATGGGTTATCAACATGTGATATCATTATTATTTTAAAACTACCACGTGTTTCTAGTGAATATATTATACATTAAAAACAATTATATGTTGCAGTAAGATATAACAGACATTTTATTGATTGTTGTATTATTTTCTACAGAAATACATTCAGTAAAATCAGTTGCATGCAATCCTAGAAATAAGACTGGCCTTTCATGTACAAAATATGGGAGTAATTCTTCAATGTTTGTTTTTTTACAAGAATATTTATCTGCCATTTTGATCCTGTTGTGGCTAAGGTGTTGCCTTTACGAGTCTAGACATCAGAATAGCAGACACCGCTTATCCCTGCGTAAGAGGGTTTTAAGTATTAGAGTCTATCCATTTCTTCGCTTCACACGTGAGGTAGTTTTGAACTCTAATGTTGCTTAAAGTTTGTAACACCCGAGGTTAGCCAAAATTATGTTTTCGTGTTTCAGCGCCATATGACCTACATTGTGCTGGTGCGCTGTAAAACTAAACAAAACCAAATCTGCTATTTTTGTAAGAAGTCGAACGGTGCTAGCCGGTTTCAAATCACATTTATAATTGTGTTTGGCTACAACCAGTGCACTTTATATTTTACTGTTGTACTTTAGAGAATAGGGTTAGTTATTTGATATATATTTTTTTTAAGTGAACAGGTTAGATTAGTCAGAGCGAGTCTTATTTTTTAGTACCCGTTTAGGGAAAGATTGCGGATAATTTGATCTAGATTTCACAAAGATTGGCCATTTTTAGTTATCGTTCATTTTATAATGATAACAGCCAAGATAAAAACGGAACACTGACAAGAAGCAAACCAAAAATACATTTAACAAGTTTTTAAAGCATTTATTAACATAACATCATAAATTTATGTTTGCCATATAAATCATCTTTATTTTACAAAGCGTTCAACGATACCTGCAAAATTTGGCAAACTTGCTTTAATTGTTGCATTTTTTAGAAAAGAATATTGATGGTTTATTGTTATAAATTCATCACGACTGACAGTCAACAAAGTCGCAGGCAAGTGTATCAATAGTTAATAATCAATAGTCAATCAAAACATATAAAAATCTTATGAATCATTATAAATGATGGACTAAAACAATGGTTCACTTAATCTTCTCTTCTAGCTTAGTTTTCTCTTAGATGACACTTCTTTATTTGCATGAAGAAAGGGCAATTCAATAAAAGTTTTGAACAATTCAATTGAAAAACCTTCATGCATTACGTTTGACATTGCTTGTCGTGTCCTAATAAGAACATCAATAAAGATAGCCATATCTTAAACTCGCAATTATTGTTGTATAGATGATTTTTAATTATTAAATTAATTCTGTACAAATATTTGTAACGCTCTTTTCTTTTTTTTTCTTTTTTTTTCATCATAAATTAATTGTTAAATTGTACATACCCACAATATGTTATGTTCAATAAGGTCTATTCTATGTTTTAATAGATTAAGTCTACAATGTATAAAGGACATTTAATTACAGTAACATAAAATCGGATTAATGCAAAAAGTTCTCTCAAATCTTTATAACAAACAATGATATTACTAATTAACCATGAACATGCTAAGGTTAAAATGTTTTAAAAACGAATAATCTTAACACTCAAGTATATACTATCAAGACCTGTTTCGGGAGTAAGAAAAACACAACTGCCTCAGAATGTTTAACATTTCACTACCAGTAAATGCTATGAGAAAATAATAATGCCACGAAAGTAGTGTCCAAATTAAGAAAATAATATTAGATTGGAAGTCTGCAGAATGATTTAGGCGTCAGCTTACCTAAACGGTTTATACAAGACAAGTAAGTAATAGAAAGAGCACCGAAACACGAGGCTATCTGATTTGTACGAGGGGGCGTAGCCCCAGAGTATTAATCAGATTGCCGAGTGTTTAGGTGTTCTTTCTCTTTTGTATCATAGTCAAACATAAAAGCACGTTCCCTGTTGTCACAATATGAAACCCCGGCAAAAATGAACCAATGAACGAACATCTGAATATGACATTTCTGTCGCTTTCCCTTTCTCGGCCGTCACAATATAAACCCCAGAAAAAATGAGCCAATCAATGGGCATGCTCTGGAGTGCGGGTAACTAATACCCGCACTCCAGTTAACGCACTGTGCATGTATATGTATACGATTTAACCCTGATACATTTTCAACAGAAAGGTCTCCAAACTATGATACAATTGATTGATGATATGTCAATGATGTCTGGAAGATGAAATCAAATCTGCAAACACTGACTAACTATAGTATTACTTATATATGAATGGTAATTTCCGTTTTATGACTTAGACGATTTACGAATATCTGATTTTTTTGTTGTAAGTAAATGGTTATAATTTTATATTTATTATGACATAAACTATTATTAAAAAGCTCTATTTTTGCATTGATTTTAAACAATAAAATCACCTTTAAAGGCACGTTTGAAAAAATATATAAATAGTCATACGTACACCGTCTTGCACAATTGAATTATTTAATTTATTTCTGTTCTGTTAACAGGTATCGTTCATCACACGTATCCAATATTGACATCTCATTTATTGAATCTGTCTGGGATAATGTGATTATAAAAAGTGGATAAAGTCTAGGCTTATGCCATTTAGCTCTCTTATGAAGATGTGTTTGTACTAACACATTGTGTATATTCATTTAACTGCATTTAAACAGGGATTTATTGTTTTTAAATTACTTATTAATAAATGTCAATACATCATTGCCAATTAAAATGTCATCATTGGCGTTTTATTTTATACCAGATTGTTCTTGCTTGAATTAAATATCGGTTTAGTGTTGTGAAAACGAAATATCATAAACTGTACTGTGGTGAGATTCTTTATTTTGTCATGCTCATTTTATTATCCCATTGTTGACATTGAAAAATATGAAAGTTACTTACAGTAAAGAGCAATTTTGCTTAATCTACATACATACGGTTATATTGCACATCTGCCATTTGTTAAACTTCTAAACAGTCTGCTGAAACGACTTATGGATAAAACAATCTCACGTTGTCCCAAATGTATTGTTAAAATTTAAATTGGACTATAGATAATGTTTCGTTATTACCTTAAAGGGGTGCTACTCGAAATTTGTCCAAACAGACCCGAAAACTATAATTATTATTTTACATTGGAGGCGAATAGATATAGCAAAATGAAATTATATGTCACACAGTATTTGAGTGTCTTTGTGAGTGTTAGAGGAGCTTTAAATAAATTTAAAACAAAATTTGACAGAGATAAAAAAATGTTTTTTGCATGGCTGCATACTTTTTAAATAAATGTAACAGTCACATTAATGTGGTGATCAGTTCATACCATACTTCTATTTAACATAAATCTAGTTTCCTTGTCATCAGCCATTCTGGTATGAAGTGCAAATAGCCCTGTTTATTTCTTTAATGATTTTGTTGTCGACACGTTGTATTTGAAACAAAATTGCTCTAACATTATTTGTGTGTATTTTATAATTCGCTTAATGTTGAACAGCAATAATGCCGAGCCGAATTCTGTTAAAATTCTAAAAAAATATTGTTCTTGAGAGGATAATAAATTTAAGTTTGTTTTAATTGGAAAACGAAACATGCAACAATGAAACATTCTCGATTATGCATTGAACACTTTGTATGTTGTATGCCTATTACTACTTTGATGTTTGACAATTGTGTAAATGTTCTAGCCTCATGATTTATATTCTAAATAACCATAAAATATAGCAAAACAGAATCCCTAAAAAAAGTTCAACATGTCAACATTGAACATGTTGCCCTGCTGGATTTAGCCTGTTCATGCACGACTGTTGTAACTGCAAGCTACCGTCCACGCCCGCTAGCACCTGCTTATTCAAATGGCAGTTATAATTGAACCTGCAATGTGACACATTAGTGCCATTCAAAGAAAAACGGCAAGAAAGAACTGTAATTGCCGAGCCTGATTATAAGCGCAATGTCGGTGGCTCAAATCAGGTAACGCACGTGCCTATAACAATGTACGAATCTAATATTTTCCTTGACGACGCCATGTGGTCTTCATGATGTCTATCCGTCTTAAAATCCTAGTAAACAAAACATTAGAGGTATTCAAGGTGAAAACAAGCAATCTACGCTAAGTCGTACACCCCCAAACCCGCAAAATAATAATAATAATAATAATAATAATGATTATGAAAATATTAATAATAACTGGTTATTTGATTACAGACAGTATTCAGTTTTTATTTAAGTAATGCATAGATAATATATCTAAAACAAGATATTGAATTACATTACAAGTGTGTCTAGAGTATTAATCTTTGATTTGTACGTTTTTTAATCTATACAATTTTATTGATAAGCATAAACAACTTTATATGATTCTCTCTTTTAAAGTGATAATATGCGTTAGTCATATATACGCTAACTACTGATTTGTGATAGCAATGTACACATATTTATGTATTTAAGTGACTAAAACCACGTCAATATGTTATGCCAAAACCAAAACAATTAACGTAGCCTACGACGTTATAATGTGTAACAGCACATTCTTTACAAACTCGATTATCTCACCTTATTTGTCCATACGTCAGTTTTTCGCACAACACGATAGAGAGACACGAATAAATTTGATTTCCTGCAAGTGTCTGTTGATATACAGATTAGTTCTGATATCTATTTGTGGTGAAAAGAACGACACAAATTTAATTATGTGTATGTAGAGAGTAAAAGTGTTGCCGTTCATACATACCAAGTGTAGAATATTATATTTCTTAATAATTTATTGAATACGTAAATGTCAAACCAATTCATTATGTATTAAGAAGGAATATATATATTAAAACTAACTGTACGTGAATTTTTCAATTATCACCTCCAAAATATTTCCTATGTTTGTACCTACATAATTATGCTACAAACAGTCTTATAAGATTTAATACGACGAAAATCAGAATCGGTAAATATTCCTTCTTAATTCATATTGATTTACGTATTCAATAAATTATTTATAAATGTGGTTTTGAAAAAGGTGAATTGGAAAAGAGTAAAATTAATTGAAACCTTTAAGATGATTAAAAAACAGTAAAATTAAAAATTAAGTTGATACAAATCTTTAAATAAATTTTGCAACAACAAAAACAAATATTTTAAGCAGTGATCGAGTCTGTTGTTCTAAATATGGCCGTTTCATTTTTATCAAAATCATATCCAACTAGAATGACTAAATACAATTGCAATAATATAAGTAAGGGGTGGTTTCCGTATTCAACAATTTAACAATATATGATGTACATAAGTGCATTTTAATTTCTCGAAAATTTACAGCAAGATCAATAAAAAAACAATACATACACAGCCTTAGTTGTTGCGCGCACAAATATCCCTATAAATTAACATACAAAAGGAGCAAACGCTAAGGTGATAAAAGCAGGATTTTAAGTTGTTATTAGCAAACGTAATGCAATACAGGCCGAACCATTAACATTTGTCAGATGATTATATGTTATTTTACATGTTAATTAACCGTAGATATCCGATGGTTGGCAGTACAATGAAAGAGGAAGCAAAATTAGTCAGTGTTTATTTAAGTTACATATATTGTTACCATTAAAGTACAATTAAACCGCCGGGATTTCATGAAGCAGAAAATGTGTGTTGTAATTGTTAGGTACGTTAACCTTATAATAGGATGAGGTTAACCATACATCCTTTTCAAAATATGATAAACAAGATCAACAAGGAAAGGCTTCAATGAACGCAACTTCGAGCAAGGATGGTAATGGATAATTGGAGTCCTGAAAGAAGGGACGTATTCTTAAAAGAAAATTGATTTCCTTATGCGTTTAAAAGGACTGATGTTGTATACTGTGTAACTGACGTGTGGTAAACATAAACACACATACCAATCTGCTGCCAGCGATAATTTAGTATGTAACTGATCTCAAAGTTATGTATCAAAAACTTAGATGACTGGATGGTCATAATTTACTTTTGCGCTCAAAAAGCCATAAATTCTTCTACACGGTAGTGTATTCAATTAGCTACAAAGGAAACGAGCCTTATTTTAGGTCATGTTGTATTTGGAATCAAATCTCAAACAATCGGGTATAAATAAGGGATCAGAATTGGCATTGAAGAAAACCCTTGACCTTGATAGGCCAAGTGAGCTAACTTAGTCTAAATGCTGGAAAACAAGAAAAATTTGGACAACCCTTGTATAACGAGGATTATATGAAAATGAGTAAAATGAAACTATAATTTCAATTGTAATTGTTAATAAAAGTAAGATTTAGTTTTGTTTGAAATAGGAATTATATTGATTGTTACAAATTTCATATCATAATATATTATAGTAAATGCAAATACTAATAATAAATTGTAAATCGGAAACCATATAGAGCATGTGTTTTTTATATTTACCACAGCGTTAATGTACACGTAGCTAAAGCCTTGTCCTTTAGAAAACAATAATTAAACAATTACTTGTTGGCGAGATGACTTCGACACGTAGATAACTTCGACAATTGGTAAATCCGATCGGTAAATCATTGTTTTACCAATAATCAAGCACACCGTCGCTTAATACCATGAGAACAGGTTAGCCACTGACGATCTTGTTTAAGTCGGTAAGCTTTTTCACATCCATTTCTGTTTATAAAATTCGCCTCAAAACATCCGGGGGACTCCACATAGACTGCGTATGCTCAATGCGCTTTCTTATGAGAGGCCCATAAAGTGTTCTATTGATATTGCACTACCCAATAGGTTAGCAGACAACAAGAGGATTTTAGTAGAAATGAGTCACAGTCATAAATAGATTGACACATACAGATGTTTTAATTTGCTAAAACAAATATTTATAATCATTCAAAGGTAAAACGTTCACGGTTATATTGGAATGCCTATAACTGGATTTCTTTCACCCTAGACGATGTACAAGTCAAATAAATAAAATATATACAAATGAAACAAGACTTTGCAACAGAGTTACCAACGTCCCCGAACTCGGGAAGTTTTATATTAAGCATAACATTGTGCTTTTTCAAAAGATTACATCTTAATCCGTGCACATGGTTCAAATTTCATAGCTGTACATCAAAGGAAAAGAAAATAGGTCACATCATCAAAATCTAGGTCACTTGATATCAAAGTTCTATTTTACAACTTAAACTGTGCACATGGTCAAAATTTCATTGCTCTACATCAAAGGAGAAGGAAGTAGGTCACTATCCCCTTGAACAAAGCAAATTTTTGACCAAAGGGTTTAATTCAAAACAATCCTGATACAGGTCCACCAAACAATTATAATTTGAACAATCTTGGTAAAGGTTCCATATTAGGAAAACCTATAGCCCCCAGGGCGGGGCTAATTTTGAACTAGAGGCAAAATTTTAACAACTTTGGTAGAGAACCTATAGATGAAACCATTTAACAAATATTAAAGCTCTAAGCCTTGTACCTTTAGACAATAAGATTTTTTACTATATGTATATATTGAAAATCAATGACCCCCGGGATGAGGGCAATTTTGACCTCAGGGCTATAATTTGAACAATCTTCCTAGAAGTTCACTTCACAATTTTACATGCAAAATATCCAACCTCTAGCATTTGTCAGTTTCTAGAAGAATCTTTTAGAAAGTTTTTACGAAAAGTTTTTTTCTATATACATATAAGGAAAACCAATGACCCCCGGGGCAGGGCCGATTTTGACCCCAGGGCTATAATTTGAACAATTTGGGTAGAGGTCTACCAGACAATGCCTTATGCAAAATATCTTAGCTCTAGGCCTTTTGGGTCTTTACAAGAAGGTATTTTAAGTTTTTACTATATGTACATATAGTGAAAATCAATGACCCCCGGGGCGGGGCTAATTTTGGCCCAAGGGCTTTAATTTGAACAATCTTGGTAAGGGTCTACTAGACAATTCCTTATGCAAAATATCTGAGCCCTAGGCCTTTTAGGTCTTTACAAGAAGGTATTTTAAGTTTTTACTATATGTACATATAGTGAAAATCAATGAGCCCCGGGGCGGGGCCGATTTTGACCCCCAAGGCTATAATTTGAACAATCTTGGTAGAGATCTACCAGACAATGCCTTATGCAAAATATCTACGCTCTAGGCCTTTTTGGTCTTTATAAGAAGATCTTTTTAATTTATTCTTATAATTCCTTTTGGTTGCCATGGCAACCAGAATTTCTGCATGGAATGAAATTCTTTGAACAACTTTGGAAGCCCTTTACCCAAGGATCAATCCTGCCAAGTTTAGTTGAAATTGGTCTAGTGGTTTTTCAAAAGAAGATTTTTTAAGTTCACTATACAATTTATATAACACACACACAAACAAACAAACACACAGGTGAATCGCTATATGCCACCGCATCGCAGATGCTGCGGTGGCATCAAAAGTAGTATTTAAATTGTAAATAAAAAATTTATAAATGTATAATTATACGAAACCAGTAGACACATTAAAATTTAAATATATTCTGAATTAACTATAAAATTTCCTTTACTGTGACATTGACCTTACATAATATATATGTATGTATATATAATAATTTATTATCGGTAAAAGTCAATTCTTCATAATGGAACTTGTTGATATAAATTAGTAAAGACAAGTGATCACTTGTAAGTTAAACATACATTAAAATGATCCATATGCTTTATGTCAGTGGTCTAACCCAAGCCTGACAGCTTCAAAATCTGCCAATGCGATAACATTAACATCTTAAATGGGTGTGTCCATCTTTCAATCGAGACAAAATCATTTAAAAATGGACATCTCCATTTAAGATGATTAGCAGGTCAACGGGGTAAGTGTAACAATTCATTTAAAAGATGTCCCTGCTTATTAACGGAAACATATTTTTCCACCCATTTTTTCTTACAATTATAACACTTATTCAAAATACTAAAATAAAGTCTTCAGTTCTTTCTGATATGACAATCGTGAGATCTGTGACAGAAGTCGCTAATGTATACCGTGAGTCAAAGGTAAACAAATGATCTTTGTTCAAAACTGTTGGCTCTATTTTTATGATGTCACATACACGTTTTTACAGATTGATTAAAAATTTATGGATTAGTACAAGGCAACATATATATTCTAAAGATCAGGAATCATCCGAATATAAATGGAAGTACATTATACCGGTAAATTCCTTAATAAAATTAGAAGAAATGTATATAAGAAACCTTAATAAAGGAACTTGAAATTTACCTGTTTTGAGCATTTTCATAAACCTGTTCTACTATAAACATCGGCTTCTGAGATTTTAATCTGGGTAAATACAATATATAATAACTTCCTGTTTGTTTTTTCTTTCTTTTTTGATTCATCAATTCATGTGCGCATGTAAAGAGTTACGTGTACCCCAGCTCTACATGCCTGTTGGACTTTTTATAATTTATCTGACGTTTTGTGACTCAGTGACTTTATTATGTTGTTTTGTAAGATTCGGCGTAGTTAAAATGTAAGTTCTGTGGATGTTTAACATCTACGACCTATACTGTATTGAAAACCCAATCTTAAAGACTATTCCTATATAAACATGAATTAAATTTACAGAAGAATTAACGAAGGTCTTGCTATATTGCATGTATAATCTAAGTGTACGTCTATCAAAGATAGCCAAGACTGTGGAAATTTAATTATGTAGGCGGAGCAAAACTATAAATTCTATCGACACTACTATACCTGATTCCCTACACTATAACACATTGAATTACGTAGATACTCCGTTTTATGTACGATCATGTATGTATGATTTATGTATGTCTTCCTGCATTCAGGAATTTCCTAACCAGGTACAGGAAACATAATCATCATTCATATTTCATTATCAATGATTAGTCGATAACCCTTAAAATGTCAATATTTTGAAATCTATTAATACAAGTTAAAAATGACAGAATGGGCGTTACCTCCTCCCCCCCCCCCTCCCTCTGCCTTAATATTGTTTTACATTTTATACTTCTCATAGCCACTCAGGTCTTTATTTATAAGAAAAAAGTACCGTGTAACATTGAAATATGCCAAAAGCGTGTCCTCTACATAGAGGTAATATCCTCTTTTCTCGGATGCCTCCTACATTATATGTGCTATTGTACATCAATTTAAAATCAACTTACTGGCAACGGCGTGATAGTGAATCAATTGCTTTTGAATGAAGAGGTAGTACTCAATAAGTCTGATCGTGACCTTTTTGTAGACAGATAAAATTTCTCCAATGTTTGAGAGAAAATTTCTTACTTGTGCATTGTCCTTCTGGACTCCCTTCTGGACTCCTTGCATGTGGTTCTATGTTGATGATTTGTGTGGGGTTTGCGTCTATTGAACGTGATCTAGTTTTTCATCTTGTATAGTATCTGCTAGCTTCTTTGTCTGGTTCGAGCAATTCCTGTCCGCGTAACTTCCTTGTCAATGGTGTGACAGGTTGTCTCATAATTTCTTCTAGTTGCAACCATTCAGGTATCCATGTTCTTGTTATGAAAAACGGTAATATCATGTGTCTTCAGCTGCGGTTGGCTATTAAATACGCGTTATTAAAAATAAATATTTTGAAAATCGTGCTTTTTGCCATTCTTAAAATCTGGAAACAAAGTGATCCCTCGGAAGCATTGATCACAACAAAATTACATAAAAATTGCAGACTCGGTTTGATTGAGTCTGTACATGAGGGATAATGAAAAAGTGCAACATCCGTCACGCTCCCTTACACCGGCTTGAGCGGTACTCAATTCTTTTAAACCCGCGTTCTCCAGTCTGGTTAAAGAGGATTGCTACCGTTGCATCCGAATTGGAATTGCCGTAAGAGATATTCATGATGGCATTCACCATGGTTGCCCACAATCTGCAATTTTGAGTAATGGGAATTTGCGTTATCTTTTTTCTATACTTTTACTGCTTCACTAAAGACTTAAGATGAAACAATGCCACAAATGTACGTAACTCGGATAAAATGTGTATTCGGCAAGCTATTATCGTTGTTTTCACAGGTCAAGAGTAGGAGCCATATATGAATAAGGCATGCGCATGATGCTGCGAATTCCTTTGTGCATGTTTCTCATGTAGATGTTGCTCGTTTTGTGCTTTTTGTGTGACTGCTCAAAGAAACATAATTCCGTCAAATTCTCCGTGAACGGTTGAGAACGACGATAGCCTCGCTCATAATTGGTAATGAATGAAAATTTATTGACCTGTCTTGTTGATTATGAAAACATTGAAAATGATCAAAA